>NW_022321255.1:0-2550 GCF_002776525.5 Piliocolobus tephrosceles | reverse complement strand
CGCTGGTTCTTTTGTGCCCACTCTGGTGGTCTTAGAAAAACAAATCAGTTGGTGCCGAACCCGGGAGGAGACCCCTCCTCAGGGCCCCCAGGGTCCGGGGAGCTTCCTCCTCCTCCTCGTTCAACGCCACGGACGGACCAGGACCTGAGACCCGCTTCGCTCACTCTCACGGCCTCTCTGGGGTAAGTGCCCTTGTCTCCTCTTTACCTCCCTCGGCCAGAAATCCTGCGCGGGTCCGAGGTCCATTTTGAGCCACCAAGTGGCTCGGGAGACCCCGTTCAGGACGGAGACGTCCGCCTGAAGGTAATCTCCACTTTGGCTCCATGAGCCTCCAGTCTGTCTCTGCTGGTTCCAAAGGACGCTTTGAAGCCAGGCAGAGATCCACTTCCATTTCCATTGTGTCCATTGTGTAAGTAAAGAGGAAACAAATGGGAAACCCCCAGTCCAAATTTCCAAAGAGCACCCCCTTAGGGTGCCTCCTAGCCAATTTAAAAACCTTACAGCTTGAACAAGACCTTAGGAGGAAGCGGTTAATTTTCCTTTCCACTGTGGCGTGATCGACCTCAGCAATTTCTGCCAGCGGCTAGGCAAGTGGTCCGAAATTAATTACGTACAAGGCTTTTGGGCCTTAAGCTCTCGTCCCTATACTCCTCCTTCTCTCCACCCCCTCCCTTCCTGCCCAGACTCCTCCTTCCTCCTCCTTATCTACTAGTAATCCACTCGGTCCCATGCCTCCTTCCGGGCCCACAACTGGCTGTCTTGAGTCCCCTATCTCTGCCCACACCCTCCTACAGTGTTAGCACCTTTGTGAGAGGTGGCTGGGGCGGAGGGGGTAGTCAGAGTACATGTCCCTTTTTCATTGGCCGATCTTTCCAAAATTGAGAAGCGTTTAGGTGATTTCTCAGCTAATCCTACCATATACATAAAGGAATTTAGACACCTTTGTCAGGCCTATGACTTAACTTGGCATGACCTCCAGGTTATCCTAACCTCTACCCTAAACTGACTGAGGTTCTAACCCAATATACCCGGTTAGATCCGGCCTCCCCCACAGGGGCCACCATTTTGGCATCTTATTTCATTTCTCAATCAGCTCCTGACATTCGTAAAAAAAAAAAACTTCAAAAGGTAGAGGATGGTCCTCAGATACCAATACAAGACCTAGTTAAATTAGCCTTTAAGGTCTAAAACTCCAGAGAGAAGACGGCAAGCTTGCCTTGAACAGAAGGTTCAGCTCCTAGCAGCGGCTTTACAGCCCAGTCGTAACCCCAGGCCAGAGAGCACACACCCCACAGACTCCAAGGCTGCAAAAAGAGCCTGCTATAAGTGCGGCAAGGCAGGACACTATGCCAACAGGTGTCCACAGGGTCCCCGAGCCCCAACGCAGCCTTGCTATAAGTGCAAGGCATCAGGACATTGGGCCAGTGAATGTCCTAACCTTCGTCCACCAGCAACCCCCTGCCCTGCTTGCCAGCAGGGAGGACATTGGAAGTCTGATTGCCCCACCCTGAGAACAGGTGCTGCGTCTCTATGTGACCCCCTTTCCCAGGATCCTGGGAGCTCCTTCCAGCTCCTACATCTGGACGACGACAACTGAAGGTGCCGAGACTCGGGGACCCCCATCACCCTCGCCGAGCCACGGGTAACTCTCCTGGTAGTGGGTAAGACAATTAATTTTTTAATCAACAGCGAGGCTACCTATTCTGTTTTGCCGTCCTTCTCTGGACCTAGTCTTCCATCTAATATCCCTGTAGTAGGAGTAAGGGAAAAGCCATCCACTCCACGAAAAACTCCACTTCTTAATTGCTGCCTGGCCAACAACTACCTTGCGCAGTTGTTCCTCATTCCCAGCTAAAAAGGGCCCCTACCGAAAGCAATCAGTGGAAATCAGTTTGGCTTTCCCCCACTCGCCTCAAACTTACTAAATTTTCTTAACTATCTCATACTCCCCAACCTTGCCAGGACCATCCTTCTGGGTTTTGCCCATATTCCAACAAATGCTTCCATTCCTCATTCCTATACTAATACTGTGCCTTATTTTATTCTTCATCCATACATCCAAATACCAACCATGGGCCCCGACCTTAACGACGCCCCTTAACAGCAGGAAGTAGCCAGACAGACCACGGCGCCCCTTTATCACTATTATCAATAAAAGGTTGGACTGGACGAACGGAGGCAGGATGGTGCACTTCCGGGTTCTTCTTCACCACCAACTCTTCCCATGTGTGCGAGAGTGCAGCTGACCCCCGGGAGGGTGCAGATTAATCAGGCATGCACCAGGTGATGTCAATTCGAGGAGACCAAGATTTACCTGGTGGCACCTGCGGAGCGGCCCCCCCTTCCCTGACGTGCCCGTGCCCCGCCTATTGCCCTTCCACTCCTAGAAAAGTCACTCCCAGCAGATGCGCCCGGGGCGGGCTTTCTCAGCCCCCACTCTTGTCGGGACTGTATTAGAAACTCCCCCCAACCCAGCTCCGGTCCCTGAAGCTAGATGACCAAAGAATAAATTTGCAGTTTTGCTTTTAGCCTTGCCTACTCGCTGGTTCT
>NW_022321254.1:0-11447 GCF_002776525.5 Piliocolobus tephrosceles | reverse complement strand
TTTATTAAAATTAGCTTTAGTATTAATAGTACCCTGGTACCAAACTAAAATGTAGTGTTCTTTTTTATAAAATACTTTCATGTAATACTGATAAAAGACAATAAAGATTTTTGTTCACCTTTTGAGTAAACTGCAAAAAAAAAAAAAAAAAAAGAGGAGAGAGAGAGAGAAACATTCTTTGTGCCTCATACTATCTTTTTTGGTCTTTTGGTTATTTCTGAAACTGAGTCTCCTCTCTATCAGTGAGTAAAGGTTTTTGTTTTTTGAAATCTTTTAATTATCATTTTGGTTCAACAAATGACTATTATTACACAGGGACTGTGATTGTATTTTTGATCAAGTGTTTTGAACCTTTATTTTTGATAAACTTTCCAAATCAAATACAAAATTAAGTCTTTTGGACCTCAGACTAACTTTGGAATGTTTTAGAGGGTTCCAAAACATTTTAAATCTTTTTCAAATTGTATTTGTAAAAATATGTTATCATATGTTCCAAAGTTTATGTTTTTCGAAATTCTAGTATATCTTTGTCTATGTTATCAGCAAAAGTTATGATTATTATGTTAAATTGTTGTAGGCCACATAAAATAACCAGATTTCCCTGTAAATTGTGTCTTTAAGTATGACTATTTTAAGTCTTGCCCTCAGTTAATTGCCTTATTTTGGTATTCTTTATAAAAGCATTTTACAGTCAATTGAAGCCCCAAATTTGCTTCTTCGTCAATGAAGTTTATGGAAAGGACCCTGACAAGTACGCTTAGAAACAAGTTTCTTGATATTAGCCGTTTGCCAGATGGGTAGATTGCAAATTTTCTCCCATCCTGTAGGTTGCCTGTTCACTCCGATGATAGTTTCTTTTGCTGTGCAGAAGCTCTTTAGTTTAATTAGATCCCATTGGTCAATTTTGGCTTTTGTTGGAATTGCTTTTGGTGTTTTAGTCATGAAGTCTTTGCCCGTGCCTATGTCCGGAATGGTATTGCCTAAGTTTTCTTCTAGGGTTTTTATGATTTTGGGTTTTACATTTAAGTCTTTAATCCATCTTGGGTTAATTTTTGTATACGGTATAAGGAAGGTGTCCAGTTTCTGTTTTCTGCATACAGCTAGCCAGTTTTCCCAGCACCATTTATTAACTAGGGAATCCTTTCCCCATTGTTTGTTTTTGTCAGGTTTGTGGAAGATCAGATGGTTGCAGATGTGTGATGTTATTTCTGAGGTCTCTGTTCTGTTCCATTGTTCTATATATCGTTTTGGTAACAGTACCATGCTATTTTGGTTACTGTAGACTTGTCTACAAGGAACTGAAACAAATTTACAAGAAAAAAAACAACCCATCAAAAAGTGGGTGAAGGATATGAATAGACACTTCTCAAAGGAAGACATTTATGCAGCCAACAAACATATGAAAAAAAAACTCATCATGACTGGTCATTAGAGAAACGCAAATTAACACCACAATGAGATACTATCTCACACCAGTTAAAATGGCAATTATTAAAAACTCAGGAAACAACAGATGCTCGGGAGGCTGTGGAGAAATAGGAATGCTTTTACACTGTTGGTGGGAGTGGAAATTAGTTAAACCATTGTGCAAGACAGTGTGATGATTCATCAAGGATCTAGAACCAGAAATACCATTTGACCCAGCAATCCCATTACTGGGTATATACCCAAAAGATTATAAATCATTCTACTATAAAGGCACATGCACACCTATGCTTATTTCAGCTCTATTTACAATAGCAAGGACTTTGAACCAACCCAAATGCCCATCAATCATAGACTGGATAAAGAAAATGTGGCACATATACACCATGGAATACGATGCAGCCATAAAAAAGAATGAATTCATGTCCTTTATAGGATGGATGAAGCTAGAAGCCATCATTCTCAGCAAACTAAAACAGGAACAGAAACCCAAACACTGCATGTTCTCACTCGTAAGTGGGAGTTGAACAATGAGAATACATGGACACAGGGAGGAGAACATCACATACCAGGTCCTGTCGGGAGGTAGAGGGCAAAGGAGGGAGAGCATTAGGACAAATACCTAATGCATGAAGGGATTAAAACCTAGATGATGGGTTAATGGGTGCAGCAAACCACCATGGCACGTGTATACCTATGTAACAAACCTGTACGTTCTGTACATGTATCCCAGAACTTAAAGTAAAACTTTTTTTAAAAAAGAAGTTTAATGAAAACAAAAAGTTTTCTTTTTTTTATCACTTTAAGACCATATCATTGTACTGGGTAAACATTTCAGAAGTCTAAGAGAAATAGGAGACTGATAAAATTGCTAACCGAACATCAATCAAAACAAGAATTAATTTCATGGGTCTAAACTGATGGGCCAAAATGATGACATTTTTGTTTGAATTATTGCTGATTCTTTTTATGTTTTGTTTCCCAGAGTTAAGAAAACTTTCTTTCTTTCTCTTAGCTTTACAGTGATTTGATAAAGTATACTTTTGTGAACAAAATCAACACATTTACCTTTCTCCTTACCTGGTTCCCCTAGAACTTGAAGACTATTCATGAGTATTCTTATTTCATGGCAAAATATTTATTTGCATAAGTTAAATAAAAATTTGTTTTCTTTTGCAACAGGACACAATTGGAGACTCTGATTATTTTACCAAGACATTGAAATGTTATGTTTTCAGATATACCTAAACTGCTTTGAAGGAATGAGGTTGACTTTATAAAGCCAATATCCTTAGAAAAAGACTGGCCTGGTAGCTTGTGTACACAGTTTCCTTACAAGGTTCCTGGCCTTGGGTAAGTAATAACTGTCATATTCTGGCAGTCCCAGCAACCTCAGGGTATTTGAGGGACCTCAAAAAGAGAGGAATTCACCAAATCCATACATGTATTACGGACACAATCTGATGATGAGTTCTTGGCTTGGCTTCTAAACTTTTGATAGGCTTTTAAAAGTCTAATCTGACATTTCTTGTGAAAAGTTCCAGCAAATCCAATTGCAAAAGAAACGATATGAGATAAATTATTCTTCTTACTGTACTTTATGCAAATAGCCCAAGTTTATTAGTCCAAATATATTTAACAAATAAATTAGTCTTGTTGTAAATATATTTGGTAGAAATGGGGGACTGGAGAGAGAAAAATGATATTTCTGAACAAAATCTATAGTACACTCATTATTAGATTCCAGCTCAATGGTTTTTGATATTGTAACCAACCAACAGGTTCACCTTGCCTGCCGCCTAGACAGAGCTGATTTATCAAGACAGGGAATTGCAGTGGAGAAAGAATAATTTACCCAGAGCCAGCTGTGTGGGAGACAGGAGTTTTATTATTACTCAAATTAGTCTCCCTGAGCATTTGGGGATCTCTTGAAAGATAATTTGGTGGGTAGGGGTTTGGGAAGTGGGGAATCCTGATTGGTCAGGTTGGAGATGGAATCAAAGGGGGTCAAAGTAAGTTTTTCTTGGTGTCTTTTGTTCCTAGGTGGGATCAAAGAACTGGCTGAGCCAGATTACAGGTCTAGGTGTTGTCAGCTGGTGAATCAAGTCTGCAACATATCTCAATCACTGACCTTCGGTTTTACAATAGTGATGTTATTCCCAGGAGCAATTTGAGGAGGTTCAGATTCTTGCAGCAAGAGGTGCATGGCATCTAAACCATAATTTTTAAACTTGTAGCTCATTCGTTAGTCCTACAAAGACATACTGGTCCTCAGGCAAGAAGGGGCTCTTTTTGGGAAAGGGCTATTATCAATTTTGTTTCAATGTCAGACTATTAACTAAATTCCTTCCCAAGGTAAGTTTGGCCTACACTCAGGAATGAATGAGGGCAGCTTAAATATTAGAAGCAAGATGGAGTTGGTCAGGTCTGATCTCTTTCACTGTCATAATTTCTTCAGTTAGAATTTTTGCAAAGGCTATTTCAATATTTTATTATTTACCAGCAATTTGAACTGGATCTGAATTTTTTGTGGTTTCCTCCGATATCTGGCTGTGAGTTGCTAAATTAACATTTTCTTTTTTTTTTCTCCAACCCTTCTGTATCACTAAAATTAAAACTATATTTTCCTGGAAGCCTTATAAACTGATAGACTCCAGAGAAATCACAATGATGGCATGTGTATGTATAACTTTTATGCTTGAAAAATCTGTCAGATTACCACTGTCTTCCCTGCTACAAGTGAAGATGCTTCAAACTCATTTCAGAAATCTTCTAAACTCACTGCCCTCTAGAATCTAGAAAAACTAGCTTATAGACTACTACAGACATTAATCTTTGTTTTTCTTCTGTTTCCATAGAAATGCCTCTTATTAAAGATCTGTTTGCTGCATCATATATACAGGCTGAGTGTTCTCAGTCTAATTGCAGTGCCATCTCCTGAAATGAAACACAAGTGTTTAACTGAACTAATCTATTCCCAGGACTAAGAAACTGATTCAAAATGATATGAAACAGTGTACTAAAATCTGTTCCTTTTTGCTTGTTCTTCCCTTTGCCAATCTCTTATCTCATAACTTCTAACCCCAACTTTTCTATAGCTACCAATTCTACTTTAATATGTACAACTTTCTGAAAATAAAGATTCCAATGGGGAAATGAAAGAAACAAATATTTCACCCCAAAACATACGTCTGTAGCATATTTTAAGATGACTAATGAGAGGGGCTACACATACAAAAGAATAGCTGAAAACCTGCATTTTGTGGAGGAGCTTTGCATCTGTAGAGGAAATCTATATTAGTAAACAACAGATGCAAATATCCTTTCTCTGAGCACCTACCTACTCACCACCTTGGATATAGAAAAGATTATCTAACAGGAAAAGGAGACCGAAGGTCTGTCAGAGAAACTTGTACCACAGGCTACCATCTTTTCTTTTTGAGAGATGCTACCTGTGAGGTTTTTTCTGCATAATAAGATGAACTTTGCTCTATACCTTTCCTCCTCTCTCCCTTTCATGCCCTTTAGGCATCTGATCCCTCCTTTGAGCCTCATACTCTGAGAATGACTCCTGTGCCCACATGAATGTTAACAAATTGGTATCTGTTTTTTTTTTTTTTTTTTCCTGTTTGTCTGTCTATTATTAGTTTGTTTTATAAACTCAAATTATTGAAACTTCAGAAAAGATTGAGAAGAAAACTATTTTTGTCTCTACAAAGTCAACTGATTTTCTTTCTGGAAGCATTCATCTAAGTACAATTCTAGCATTATGAGGTTGAAGGTATTCTGATATTTTATAAGACTTAGCAACAGTAATATTTCATGTTGAATTAATGTTCTCTTGAAGTTATAAGAATTGACTACTCAGCACGTGGTGAATAACTTTTAGTTTTAATGTTCTTTGATGATGGAGGCAGTCTCAGAATTCAAAAGTTGCTCACACTCCATTTAACGTTTCAGTTAAATGGAATTACAATCAGCTGGAATAAAGCCCTACTGGAGAGAAGTTTTTAAATGAAGCAGTCATCATTCAACGCTATTGATTACATTCTCCTTGGGGATTGGCTCCAGCTCCCATTTGTAGTTTCTCTTTTTAACACTTTGTAAAGCATTCTGCAAAATGAAATACACAAGTAATAGAGGGCTTATTTTCTGGAATGTGTTAGCAGTTGTCACATTTTAGATTTATAAGCCACAACAGCATTCATTTTTCATATTACACTTTTAAAATGGGCTCATTTCTTTGCAATTTTATGCCAGAGTTAAAATGTCAGCTACACATCAATTCCAAAAATTCAAATGGAATTTGGTGGGAGTCACAGGAATTCTAAAGATATTGGTTCTGCTCAAGTCATTCTTCCAAAATGTATTCTTCCTTTACCGCCACTGAAAAACCATCCTCTAAGAGAATGGGGATTTTGCAATTTTAGCCTGCCTGAAATTAATTTATTATTTAACCCTCATAGTTTATTCTCTCAAATCCTTGTCTTCTATTCTTACCTTCTTTTGATGTTTCTTCACATTATAGGGCATGTTAGTCACTTCCCAAGGCATAGTTTCTAGCAATGTATTAAAACACATATACATACAGAGTTAGAAAAGTTCCTCTTGTATTCTCTTCCTACAACCATAACCTCTCCCCTTTGACTCTGCTGGACAATTCTGTTGAGGATCTTTCAAGTTGACAAAATAAATATTGAAAGTTTGAGAAAGAGAGGGTGCACATTAGTTGCCACAAAATTTACATGTGTCATTGAGAATGATCTTTCTTCCTAGCTGGCAGCTCTTCTGAGTGTGTTGGTAAATAGAGTCATTTGTCGCTTAATGATGGAGATATGTATTGAGAAATGCATTGTTAGGTGATTTCATCATTGTACAAACATACATAAGCCTAGATGGTGTAGCATACTACACACCTAGAATAAATGGTATAGACTATGACTCCTAAGCTTACCAATGTACAGAATGTTACTGTACAGAAAATTGTAGGCAATTATATCATGATAGTAACTATTTTTGTATCTAAACATATTTAAACTTAGAAAAGATACAGCAAAAATAAAGGATTATTATCTTACGGACAACCATTATATGTGGTCCCTTGTTGACTGAAACATTGTTATATGGCACATGACTATATTTGTATGTATATCCATACATTAATTCTTCACACACTGGATGTACACTCTATTCAGAGCACAAAGTTAGGAAGTTAGATGCTAAGGAGCAAAAACAATTCAGACAGAAATAATATTCTCAAGATGGAATCTTCTTTTTAATACCTATTTGGTACAGGCAAGAATTACTATAAGTGTAAATACACAGAATAACCTCAGATGGTAAGTAATAAAGAAAACTGATGGCATTCCATTAGACCTTAAAGGATGAGTAGATGTCAAATAGATGGAAAAGATGGTATTTCAAAGATAAATAATTGTATGAGCAAACATGCAGGGATGGGTGGAAGCACTATTGGAAGGAAGTAAATACATATGTCTGATTACATTATGGGGTTCACTTTAAGGAGTAGGAACAAATAGAACTGGAAAGATAGAATGGAAACTGTACATGTTTAAATACAAAGATGAGTCAGCCCTCACTAAGACAGGCTGTACCTTGAGAGTTTCATCTCCCGAATGAAGGAGAAATGGAATTGATCTTGTAGCTTGAAATTCGGTATTTCTTGTGTCTAGGAAAACTTGAACCGCACTTGCCCACTTAGTAAGTTTTTAAAATCTTTATATTTAGGATACTGTCATGTTTTTCTGATTTAATCTACAATAGCTCTTATTGTAATTAAAGTTCTGCTGTGAAGCATTGTATACTTGGTTGATCCCTTCCTTCTAGGGACTGCATCTAGGATTATTTTTTATTTAGGATTTATGTTTACTTTTGGTTTAGTATTTTTATTTTTTAATTTTTTGTGGATACATAGTGGCAGTATATATTTACGGGGTACACGAGGTGTTTTGAGACAGGCATGTAATGTGAAATAAGCACCTCATGAAGAATGAAGTTTCTATCCCATTAAGCATTTATCCTTTGAGTTACAAACAATCCAATTACACACTTTAAATTATTATAAATTGCACAATTAAGTTATTGTCAACTATAGTCACCCTTTTGTGCTATCAAATAGGTTTTATTCATTCTTTCTAACTTTAATTTTTTGTACTTATTAACCATCTCCATCTCCAGCCCAGCCCACTCTACCCTTCCCAGCCTCTAGTAACCACCATTCTACTCTTTATTTCCATGAGTTCAATTGTTTTGATTTTTAGATCCCACAAATTATTGAGAACATGCAATATTTGTCTTACTGTGCCTGGCTTATTTCAGTTAACATAATGATCTCCAGTTCCATCCATGTTGTTGCAAATGACAGGATCTCATTGTTTTTATGGCTGAATAGTACTCTATTGTATATTATGTACTACATTTTGTTCATTCATTCATCTGTTGACAGATATTTAGGTTGCTTCCAAATGTTAGCTATTATAAACAGTGCTGCAGCTGTAGGAGTGCAGCTATCTCTTTGATATACTGATTTCCTTTCTTTTGAGTATGTAACCAGCAGTGGGATTACTGGATCATATGGTAGCTCAAATTTTGGTATTTTGAGGAACCTCCAAACTGTTCTCCACAGTGGTTGTACTAATTTACATTCCCACCAGCACTATGCAAGGGTTCCCTTTTCTTCACATTCTCACTAGCATTTGTTATTGCCTGTCTTTTGGATATAAGGCATTTTAACTGGGGTGAGATGATACGTCATTGTAGTTTTGATTTGCATTTCTCTGATGATCTGTGCTGTTGAGCACCTTCTCATATGCCTGTTTTCCATTTGTATGTCTTGTATTGAGAAACGTCTATTCAATCTTCTGCCCATTTTTAGATAGGATTATTAGATTTTTTCCCATTGAATTATTTGAGCTCCTTATATATTCGGGTTATCAATCCCTTGTCAGATGGATAGTTTGCAAATATTTTCTCCCATTCTGTAGGTTGTCTCTTCATTTTGTTGATTGTAGCCTTTACTGTGCAGAAGCTTTTTAACTTGTGATCCCATTTGTCCACATTTGTTTTGGTTGCCTTTACTTCTGGGGTATTGCTTGAAGACATTTTGGTCCAGACAAAATGGGGATATTCCTCAATGTTATCTTGTAGTATTTCCATAGTCTAAGGTCTTAGATTTAAATCTTCAACCCATTTTGATTTGATTTTTGTATATGGCAAGAGATACGGGTCTAAGTTTCATTCTTCTGCATATGGATATCAAGTTTTCCTAGCACCATTTATTGAAGAGAATGCCCCTTCCCCAGTGTATATTTTTGGCACCTTTGTCAAAAAGGAAGTCACTGTTGAAGTGTTGATTTGTTTCTGGGTTCTCTATTCTGTTCCCTTGGTCTATGTGTCTGTTTTTATGTCAATACCGTTTTGTTTACTATAGCTCTGTAGTAAACTTTGAAGACAGGTAAGATGATTTCTCTTTTTTTTTTTTTTTCTTAGGATAGCTTTGGCTATTCTGGGCCTTTTGTGGTTCCATATAAGTTTTAGGGTTTCTTTTTTTTTTTTTTTTCTATTTCCATGAAGAATGTATTGGTATTTTGATAGGGATTGCATTGAATATGTAGATTGCTCTGGGCAATATGTCCATTTTCACAATATTGATTTTTCCAATTTATGAGCATACAACATTTTTCTATTTTTCAGTCTCCTCTTCAATTTCTTTCATAGTTTTTTTATTATAAAGTTTTATAGTTTTCACTGTAGAGACCTTTCACTTCTTTGGTTAATTCCCCAGTATTTAATTTTCTTTTTAGGTATGGTAAATGGGATGATTTTCTTGATTTCTTTTTCAGATTGTTCACTGTTGGCATGTAGAAATGTCACTGATTTTGCATATTGATTTGGTATCCTGCAACTTTACTGGATTTATTTACAGGTTCTAATCATTTTCTTTCTTTTTGTTTTGTTTTTTTTTCAGAGTCCTTAGGTTTTTCCAAATATAACATCATATTATCTGCAAAAAATGATAATTTGATTTCTTCCATCCCAATTTGGATGTCCTTTATAGCTTTCTCTTGTCTGATTGCTCTAGTTAGGACTTCCAGTACTATTTTGACTAACAGTGGTGAAAATGGGCATCCTTATTGTGTTCCAGATCTTGGAGGGAAGGGCTTCAGTTTTTCCCCATTCAGTATATCAGGTCTGGGTCTGTCATATATGGCTATAATTATGTTGAGGTATGTTCATTCTACCCCCAGTTTTTTAAAGACTTTTGTCATAATGGCATGTTGAATTGTATCAAATGCTTTTCTAGCATTAATTGACATAATCATACAATTTTTCTCCCTCATTCTGTTAATATGATGTATCACATTGATTGACTTGCCTATGTTGCACCATCATTGAATCCCATGGATAAATCCCACTTGGTCATGATGAATAATCTTTCTAATGTACTGTTGAATTTAGTTTGCTAGTATTCTGTTAAGGATTTCTGCATCAATATTCGTCAGAGATATTGGCGTGTAGTTTTCTTTATTGATGTGTTTTTGTCTGGTTTTGGTAGAAGGGTAATACTGGCCTCATATAATGCATTTGAAAATATTCCTACCACTATTTTTCAGAATATTTTGAGTGGGCGTTACTGGGAAATTTAAGTCTCCCAGTAAAGAAAAGCCTGGAACCTGAAGGTTTCACCGCTGAATTCTACCAAAAATTTAAAGAGGAACCTCTCTCTTGCCATATACAAAGACTTATGGCTTATTACGGCTTTGACCTCATTACTGTTGTTGTTCAGGTTTTGGATTTCTTCGTGGTTCAATCATGGTAGGTTTTATTTATCTAATAATTTGTCAATTTCTTCTAGATTTTTCAATTTATTGGCATGTAGTTGTTCATAGTAGCCACTAATGATCCTTTGAATTTCTGTAGCATCAGTTATAATGTCTTCCTTTTCTTGTCTGATTTTATTTATTTGGACCTTCTTTCTTTTTTTCTTAGTCTGGCTAAAGGTTTGTCAATTTTGTTTAACTTTTCAAAAAACCAACTTCTTGTTTCATTGATCTTTTATAATTTTTTTTAATTTCAATTGTATTCATTTGTGCTCTGATCTTTATAATTTCTTTTCTTCTACTAAATTTGAGGCCTGGTTTGCTCTTGCTTTTTTAGTTCTTCAAGACACATTGTATTGCTTATTCTAAGTTTTTCCTCATTTTTGATGCAGCTACTTATAACTATAAACTGCCATCTCAGTAGTGCTTTTGCTGTATCCCATATGTTTTGGTATGTTGTGTTTCTATTATCATTTCTTTCAAAGAATTTTTCAATTTCTGTCTTAATTTCTTCATTGACCTACTGGTCATTCGGAAGCATATGGTTTAACTTTCATGTATTTTTATGGTTTCTAAAATTCCTCTTGTTATTAATTTCTAGTTTTATTTCATTGTAGTCAGAGAAGATTCTTTATATTACCTCAAATGTTTGAATGATTTAAGACTTGTTTGGTGACTTAACGTATGTTTTATCTATGGGAATAATCCATATGCTGGTGATAAAAATATATATTCTCCATCCATTGAATGAAACATTCTGTAAATATCTATTAGATCCATTTGATCTATAGTGCAGATGAAGTCTGATGTTTCTTTGTTGATTTTGTCTGGAGGATCTCTCCAATGCTGAAAGTAGGATGTTGAAGTCTCCAGCTATTATTGCACTGGAACATATCTCTCTGTTAACTTTTTTTTTTTTTTTTGAGACGGATTCTTGCTCTGTTGCCCAGGCTGGAGTGCAGTGGCTGGATCTCAGCTCACTGCAAGCTCCGCCTCCCGGGTTTACTGCCTCAGCCTCCCGAGTAGCTGGGACTACAGGCACCCGCCACCTCGCCCGGCTAGTTTTTTGTATTTTTTAGTAGAGACGGGGTTTCACCGTGTTAGCCAGGATGGTCTCGATCTCCTGACCTTGTGATCCACCCGTCTCGGCCTCCCAAAGTGCTGGGATTACAGGCTTGAGCC
>NW_022321253.1:0-1115 GCF_002776525.5 Piliocolobus tephrosceles | reverse complement strand
GATGGCCCAAGTAGGGGTTCGTTGCTTTTCCCGTGAATCCACTCAAGGACCAGCTCCGCAGGCTTACGGTTCAACTGGGCTGTGAATTGTAGTCCTCATTACACTTCTATGATTCAGGGACTTCCTTTTATCACAGAAGGAAACTGAGGTCTAAACAGACTAAGTAACTTGCCCAAGTTCATAGAGCTCTCAAGCTGTAGGCCTTAGATCTTAATCAAGGTGTGCCTGACTCCAGAATACACACCTTCACATTGTACTGAATGAATGAATATGAAGAGTGAGTGGATGAGTGAGCTGAGGCCCTGCTCCCTCTCCCCATCATCTTTCACCCTCCATTCCCACCCTGCACTCCCAACTCATGTGCTGCTTCTGAGACTGAAAGATCAGAATTACATTTTTGCAGATTTCCCAAAGGAACATTGAGGCCATCACTCCCCTTAGTGCCTCAGGACACTAAGCTGGCTGGGGCATTACCATCTGCCTTGGCCCTTCAAGAGCTGTCAATGTCTACATACCCACTTAGCTTCCTTCCTGTCACATTGATACACTCAGCATCATTTGCCTCTAAAATATGGTGTGTGAAGGGGAAAGAGAAAGCAGCATGTTTTACAGATCAAGAAGTTTTCTTATTTACCAGTGTGCTAGTTTCTGTTATTTTTTTCTGTACCCTAGTGTATAATCAGAGCTCATAAAAGTGCTACTGTGTGGGAGGTCTACATTTCCTCTTGATTAAGCATCCCCAGATGTTCATAGATCCTGACACTTCATGCCTCCTGCCTGCTTTGGTTCACCTTCCAGCCTCACAGCTCCTCTTTGCTTCAGTTGAGGAGCTCAGCATGTCCCACTCTGTGGTTCACTAATCAGTCATCATTCCCCAACATCGCAACTCAACGTCGGCCTAAAAGTCTGTTTCCCCTTGATGTGGTCAGGTGTCTGTTGTCTGCTCATATTCAGAAATCCCTCTTTTATGAGAACCTGACTCCCAACTGCAGATGGATTTCCTTGCTGCTTTTGGAAATCACTGATAGCACTTCCTCCTTGGTGCAATCAGAGGAGTCCCTGTGTGGTACATGCTGACCCAGTGGCTAGACAGGGGTTCATCAAACATTTTTATA
>NW_022321252.1:0-1115 GCF_002776525.5 Piliocolobus tephrosceles | reverse complement strand
TATAAAAATGTTTGATGAACCCCTGTCTAGCCACTGGGTCAGCATGTACCACACAGGGACTCCTCTGATTGCACCAAGGAGGAAGTGCTATCAGTGATTTCCAAAAGCAGCAAGGAAATCCATCTGCAGTTGGGAGTCAGGTTCTCATAAAAGAGGGATTTCTGAATATGAGCAGACAACAGACACCTGACCACATCAAGGGGAAACAGACTTTTAGGCCGACGTTGAGTTGCGATGTTGGGGAATGATGACTGATTAGTGAACCACAGAGTGGGACATGCTGAGCTCCTCAACTGAAGCAAAGAGGAGCTGTGAGGCTGGAAGGTGAACCAAAGCAGGCAGGAGGCATGAAGTGTCAGGATCTATGAACATCTGGGGATGCTTAATCAAGAGGAAATGTAGACCTCCCACACAGTAGCACTTTTATGAGCTCTGATTATACACTAGGGTACAGAAAAAAATAACAGAAACTAGCACACTGGTAAATAAGAAAACTTCTTGATCTGTAAAACATGCTGCTTTCTCTTTCCCCTTCACACACCATATTTTAGAGGCAAATGATGCTGAGTGTATCAATGTGACAGGAAGGAAGCTAAGTGGGTATGTAGACATTGACAGCTCTTGAAGGGCCAAGGCAGATGGTAATGCCCCAGCCAGCTTAGTGTCCTGAGGCACTAAGGGGAGTGATGGCCTCAATGTTCCTTTGGGAAATCTGCAAAAATGTAATTCTGATCTTTCAGTCTCAGAAGCAGCACATGAGTTGGGAGTGCAGGGTGGGAATGGAGGGTGAAAGATGATGGGGAGAGGGAGCAGGGCCTCAGCTCACTCATCCACTCACTCTTCATATTCATTCATTCAGTACAATGTGAAGGTGTGTATTCTGGAGTCAGGCACACCTTGATTAAGATCTAAGGCCTACAGCTTGAGAGCTCTATGAACTTGGGCAAGTTACTTAGTCTGTTTAGACCTCAGTTTCCTTCTGTGATAAAAGGAAGTCCCTGAATCATAGAAGTGTAATGAGGACTACAATTCACAGCCCAGTTGAACCGTAAGCCTGCGGAGCTGGTCCTTGAGTGGATTCACGGGAAAAGCAACGAACCCCTACTTGGGCCATC
>NW_022321251.1:0-2912 GCF_002776525.5 Piliocolobus tephrosceles | reverse complement strand
TCAATGAATCCAGGAGTTGGTTTTTTGAAAAGATCAACAAAATTGACAGACCGCTAGCAAGACTAATAAAGAAGAAAAGTGAGAGGAATCAAATAGACACAATAAAAAATGATAAAGGGGATTTCACCACCGACCCCACAGAAATACAAACTACCATCAGAGAATACTATAAACACCTCTACGCAAATCAACTAGAAAATCTAGAAGAAATGGATAATTTCCTGGACACTTACACTCTTCCAAGACTAAACCAGGAAGAAGTTGAATCCCTGAATAGACCAATAGCAGGCTCTGAAATTGAGGCAATAATTAATAGCCTACCAACCAAAAAAAGTCCAGGACCAGATGGATTCACAGCTGAATTCTACCAGAGGTACAAGGAGGAGCTGGTACCATTCCTTCTGAAACTATTCCAATCAACAGAAAAAGAGGGAATCCTCCCTAACTCATTTTATGAGGCCAACATCATCCTGATACCAAAGCCTGGCAGAGACACAACAAAAAAAGAGAATTTTAGACCAATCTCCCTGATGAACATCGATGCAAAAATCCTCAATAAAATACTGGCAAACCGGATTCAGCAGCACATCAAAAAGCTTATCCACCATGATCAAGTGGGCTTCATCCCTGGGATGCAAGGCTGGTTCAACATTCGCAAATCAATAAACATAATCCAGCATATAAACAGAACCAAAGACAAGAACCACATGATTATCTCAATAGATGCAGAAAAGGCATTTGACAAAATTCAACAGCCCTTCATGCTAAAAACGCTCAATAAATTCGGTATTGATGGAACGTACCTCAAAATAATAAGAGCTATTTATGACAAACCCACAGCTAATATCATACTGAATGGGCAAAAACTGGAAAAATTCCCTTTGAAAACTGGCACAAGACAGGGATGCCCTCTCTCACCACTCCTATTCAACATAGTGTTGGAAGTTCTGGCTAGGGCAATCAGGCAAGAGAAAGAAATCAAGGGTATTCAGTTAGGAAAAGAAGAAGTCAAATTGTCCCTGTTTGCAGATGACATGATTGTATATTTAGAAAACCCCATTGTCTCAGCCCAAAATCTCCTTAAGCTGATAAGCAACTTCAGCAAAGTCTCAGGATACAAAATTAATGTGCAAAAATCACAAGCATTCTTATACACCAGTAACAGACAAGCAGAGAGCCAAATCAGGAATGAACTTCCATTCACAATTGCTTCAAAGAGAATAAAATACCTAGGAATCCAACTTACAAGGGAGGGAAAGGACCTCTTCAAGGAGAACTACAAACCACTGCTCAGTGAAATCAAAGAGGACACAAACAAATGGAAGAACATACCATGCTCATGGATAGGAAGAATCAATATCGTGAAAATGGCCATACTGCCCAAGGTCATTTATAGATTCAATGCCATCTCCATCAAGCTACCAATGAGTTTCTTCACAGGATAGGAAAAACTGCTTTAAAGTTCATATGGAACCAAAAAAGAGCCTGCATTGCCAAGACAATCCTAAGTCAAAAGGACAAAGCTGGATGCGTCACGCTACCTGACTTCAAACTATACTACAAGGCTACAGTAACCAAAGCAGCATGGTACTGGTACCAAAACAGAGATATAGACCAATGGAACAGAACAGAGTCCTCAGAAATAATACCACACATCTACAGCCATCTGATCTTTGACAAACCTGAGAGAAACAAGAAATGGGGAAAGGATTCCCTATTTAATAAATGGTGCTGGGAAAATTGGCTAGCCATAAGTAGAAAGCTGAAACTGGATCCTTTCCTTACTCCTTATACGAAGATTAATTCAAGATGGATTAGAGACTTAAATGTTAGACCTAATACCGTAAAAACCCTAGAAGAAAACCTAGGTAGTACCATTCAGGACATAGGCATGGGCAAGGACTTCATGTCTAAAACACCAAAAGCAACGGCAGCAAAAGCCAAAATTGACAAATGGGATCTCATTAAACTAAAGAGCTTCTGCACAGCAAAAGAAACTACCATCAGAGTGAACAGGCAACCTACAGAATGGGAGAAAATTTTTGCAATCTACTCATCTGACAAAGGGCTCATTTCCAGAATCTACAAAGAACTCAAACAAATACACAAGAAAAAAACAAACAACCCCATCAAAAAGTGGGGAAAGGATATGAACAGACATTTCTCAAAAGAAGACATTCATACAGCCAACAGACACATGAAAAAATGCTCATCATCACTGGCCATCAGAGAAATGCAAATCAAAACCACAATGAGATACCATCTCACACCAGTTAGAATGGCAATCATTAAAAAATCAGGAAACAATAGGTGTTGGAGAGGATGTGGAGAAATAGGAACACTTTTACACTGTTGGTGGGATTGTAAACTAGTTCAACCATTATGGAAAACAGTATGGCGATTCCTCAAGGATCTAGAACTAGATGTACCATATGACCCAGCCATCCCACTACTGGGTATATACCCAAAGGATTATAAATCATGCTGCTATAAAGACACAAGCACACGTATGTGTATTGCAGCACTATTCACAATAGCAAAAACTTGGAACCAACCCAAATGTCCATCAGTGACAGACTGGATTAAGAAAATGTGGCACATACACACCATGGAATACTATGCAGCCATAAAAAAGGATGAGTTTGTGTCCTTTGTAGGGACATGGATGCAGCTGGAAACCATCATTCTTAGTAAACTATCACAAGAAGAGAAAACCAAACACTGCATGTTCTCACTCATAGGTGGGAACTGAACAATGAGCTCACTTGGACTCGGGAAGGGGAACATCATACACTGGGGCCTATCATGGGGAGGGGAGAGGGGGGTAGGATTGCGTTGGAGTTATACATGATATAAATGATGAATTGATGGGTGCTGACGAGTTGATGGGTGCAGCACACCAACATGGCACA
>NW_022321250.1:0-2913 GCF_002776525.5 Piliocolobus tephrosceles | reverse complement strand
TGTGCCATGTTGGTGTGCTGCACCCATCAACTCGTCAGCACCCATCAATTCATCATTTATATCATGTATAACTCCCAACGCAATCCTACCCCCCTCTCCCCTCCCCATGATAGGCCCCAGTGTGTGATGTTCCCCTTCCCGAGTCCAAGTGATCTCATTGTTCAGTTCCCACCTATGAGTGAGAACATGCAGTGTTTGGTTTTCTCTTCTTGTGATAGTTTGCTAAGAATGATGGTTTCCAGCTGCATCCATGTCCCTACAAAGGACACAAACTCATCCTTTTTTATGGCTGCATAGTATTCCATGGTGTGTATGTGCCACATTTTCTTAATCCAGTCTGTCACTGATGGACATTTGGGTTGGTTCCAAGTTTTTGCTATTGTGAATAGTGCTGCAATACACATACGTGTGCTTGTGTCTTTATAGCAGCATGATTTATAATCCTTTGGGTATATACCCAGTAGTGGGATGGCTGGGTCATATGGTACATCTAGTTCTAGATCCTTGAGGAATCGCCATACTGTTTTCCATAATGGTTGAACTAGTTTACAATCCCACCAACAGTGTAAAAGTGTTCCTATTTCTCCACATCCTCTCCAACACCTATTGTTTCCTGATTTTTTAATGATTGCCATTCTAACTGGTGTGAGATGGTATCTCATTGTGGTTTTGATTTGCATTTCTCTGATGGCCAGTGATGATGAGCATTTTTTCATGTGTCTGTTGGCTGTATGAATGTCTTCTTTTGAGAAATGTCTGTTCATATCCTTTCCCCACTTTTTGATGGGGTTGTTTGTTTTTTTCTTGTGTATTTGTTTGAGTTCTTTGTAGATTCTGGAAATGAGCCCTTTGTCAGATGAGTAGATTGCAAAAATTTTCTCCCATTCTGTAGGTTGCCTGTTCACTCTGATGGTAGTTTCTTTTGCTGTGCAGAAGCTCTTTAGTTTAATGAGATCCCATTTGTCAATTTTGGCTTTTGCTGCCGTTGCTTTTGGTGTTTTAGACATGAAGTCCTTGCCCATGCCTATGTCCTGAATGGTACTACCTAGGTTTTCTTCTAGGGTTTTTACGGTATTAGGTCTAACATTTAAGTCTCTAATCCATCTTGAATTAATCTTCGTATAAGGAGTAAGGAAAGGATCCAGTTTCAGCTTTCTACTTATGGCTAGCCAATTTTCCCAGCACCATTTATTAAATAGGGAATCCTTTCCCCATTTCTTGTTTCTCTCAGGTTTGTCAAAGATCAGATGGCTGTAGATGTGTGGTATTATTTCTGAGGACTCTGTTCTGTTCCATTGGTCTATATCTCTGTTTTGGTACCAGTACCATGCTGCTTTGGTTACTGTAGCCTTGTAGTATAGTTTGAAGTCAGGTAGCGTGACGCATCCAGCTTTGTCCTTTTGACTTAGGATTGTCTTGGCAATGCAGGCTCTTTTTTGGTTCCATATGAACTTTAAAGCAGTTTTTCCTATCCTGTGAAGAAACTCATTGGTAGCTTGATGGAGATGGCATTGAATCTATAAATGACCTTGGGCAGTATGGCCATTTTCACGATATTGATTCTTCCTATCCATGAGCATGGTATGTTCTTCCATTTGTTTGTGTCCTCTTTGATTTCACTGAGCAGTGGTTTGTAGTTCTCCTTGAAGAGGTCCTTTCCCTCCCTTGTAAGTTGGATTCCTAGGTATTTTATTCTCTTTGAAGCAATTGTGAATGGAAGTTCATTCCTGATTTGGCTCTCTGCTTGTCTGTTACTGGTGTATAAGAATGCTTGTGATTTTTGCACATTAATTTTGTATCCTGAGACTTTGCTGAAGTTGCTTATCAGCTTAAGGAGATTTTGGGCTGAGACAATGGGGTTTTCTAAATATACAATCATGTCATCTGCAAACAGGGACAATTTGACTTCTTCTTTTCCTAACTGAATACCCTTGATTTCTTTCTCTTGCCTGATTGCCCTAGCCAGAACTTCCAACACTATGTTGAATAGGAGTGGTGAGAGAGGGCATCCCTGTCTTGTGCCAGTTTTCAAAGGGAATTTTTCCAGTTTTTGCCCATTCAGTATGATATTAGCTGTGGGTTTGTCATAAATAGCTCTTATTATTTTGAGGTACGTTCCATCAATACCGAATTTATTGAGCGTTTTTAGCATGAAGGGCTGTTGAATTTTGTCAAATGCCTTTTCTGCATCTATTGAGATAATCATGTGGTTCTTGTCTTTGGTTCTGTTTATATGCTGGATTATGTTTATTGATTTGCGAATGTTGAACCAGCCTTGCATCCCAGGGATGAAGCCCACTTGATCATGGTGGATAAGCTTTTTGATGTGCTGCTGAATCCGGTTTGCCAGTATTTTATTGAGGATTTTTGCATCGATGTTCATCAGGGAGATTGGTCTAAAATTCTCTTTTTTTGTTGTGTCTCTGCCAGGCTTTGGTATCAGGATGATGTTGGCCTCATAAAATGAGTTAGGGAGGATTCCCTCTTTTTCTGTTGATTGGAATAGTTTCAGAAGGAATGGTACCAGCTCCTCCTTGTACCTCTGGTAGAATTCAGCTGTGAATCCATCTGGTCCTGGACTTTTTTTGGTTGGTAGGCTATTAATTATTGCCTCAATTTCAGAGCCTGCTATTGGTCTATTCAGGGATTCAACTTCTTCCTGGTTTAGTCTTGGAAGAGTGTAAGTGTCCAGGAAATTATCCATTTCTTCTAGATTTTCTAGTTGATTTGCGTAGAGGTGTTTATAGTATTCTCTGATGGTAGTTTGTATTTCTGTGGGGTCGGTGGTGAAATCCCCTTTATCATTTTTTATTGTGTCTATTTGATTCCTCTCACTTTTCTTCTTTATTAGTCTTGCTAGCGGTCTGTCAATTTTGTTGATCTTTTCAAAAAACCAACTCCTGGATTCATTGA
>NW_022321249.1:0-2777 GCF_002776525.5 Piliocolobus tephrosceles | reverse complement strand
ACACAATGGACACAATGGAAATGGAAGTGGATCTCTGCCTGGCTTCAAAGCGTCCTTTGGAACCAGCAGAGACAGACTGGAGGCTCTTGAAGCCAAAGTGGAGAGTACCTTCAGGCGGACGTCTCCGTCCTGAAAGGGTCTCCCAAGCCACTTGGTGGCTCAAAATGGACCTCGGACCTGCACAGGGTTTCTGGCCGAGGGAGGTAAAGAGGAGACAAGGGCACTTACCCCAGAGAGGCCATGAGAGTGAGCGAAGCGGGTCTCAGGTCCTGGTCCGTCCGCGGTGTGGAACGAGGAGGAGGAGGCTCCCCGGACCCTGGGGGCCCTAAGGAGGGGTCTCCTCCCGGGTTCGGCACCATCTGTCTTGTTTTTCTAAGACCACCAGAGCGAGCAAAAGAACCAGCGAGTAGGCAAAGGTCAGGCGCAAAACTGCACCATCTGTCTTGTTTTTCTAAGACCAGCCGAGCGGGCGCAAAAGAACCAGCGGGTAGGCAAGTGTAACAGCAAAACTGCTGGTTTATTTTGGTAACCTAAGGTGTGCGGGAGAAGTCTGTCGGCCTCCGGCGAAGGAGGCCGGTAGAGTCCCCCCGTGGGGCTCTCGGACGGACTTCCCACAGCCCCGACATCCTGACAGGACTGGGGCTGTGAGAGGGCCGCGTGGCTCAATGGCGGAGAGCGGCTTTTCTAGGAGTGGGAGGGCAATAGGTGGGGCATGGGCGTGTCAGGGACGTTCCGCAGGTGCGACCAGGTAAATCTTGGTCTCTTCAGATTGACGTCACCTGGCGCATGCCCAGTTGGTCTGCACCCTCCCTGGGCGCCGGCTGCATTTTCGGGCGCGCGGGAAGAGTTGGGGGTGGGGGATGAAGAACCCGGAAGTGCACCATCTTGCCTCCGTTCGTCCAAACAGTCCAACCTTTTATTGATAATAGTGATAAATGGGCGCCGTGGTCTGTCTGGCTACTTCCTGCTGTTAAGGGGCGTCGTTAAGGTCGGGGCCCATGGTTGGTATTTGGACGTACGGATGAAGAATAAAATAAGGCACAGTATTAGTATAGGAATGAGGAATGGAAGCATTTGTTGGAATATGGGCAAAACCCAGAAGGATAGTCCTGGCAAGGTTGGGGAGTATGAGATAGTTAAGAAAATTTAGTAAGTTTGAGGCGAGTGGGGGAAAGCCAAACTGATTTCCACTGATTGCTTTCCGTAGGGGCCCTTTTTAGTTGGGAATGAGGAATGAGTGCGCAAAGTACTTGTTGGCCAGGCAGCAATTAAGGATTGGAGTTTTTCGTGGAGTGGATGGCTTTCCACTTACTCCTACTACAGAGATATTGGATGAAAGGCTAGGTCCAGAGAAGGATGGCAAAACAGAATAGGTAGCCTCGCTGTTGATTAAAAAATTGTCTTACCCGCTACCAGGAGAGTTACCCGCGGCTTGGCGAGGGTGATGGGGGTCCCCGAGTCTCGGCACCTTCAGTTGTCATCGTCGTCCAGATGTAGGAGCTGGAAGGAGCTCCCAGGATCCTGGGAAAGGGGGTCACGTAGAGGCGCGGCACCTATTCTCAGGGTGGGGCAATCAGACTTCCAGTTTCCTCCCTGCTGGCAAGCAGGGCAGGGGGTTGCTGGTGGACGAGGGTTAGGACATTCACTGGCCTAATGTCCTGATGCCTTGTACTTATAGCAAGGCTGCGTTGGGGCTCGGGGACCTTGCGGACACCTGTTGGCATAGTGTCCTGCCTTGCCGCACTTATAGCAGGCAGGCTCCTTTTGTAGCTTTGGAGTCTGCGGAGTATGTGCTCTCTGGCCTGGGGTTACGACTGGGCTGTAAAGCCGCTGCTAGGAGCTGAACCTTCTGTTCAAGGCAAGCCTGCCGTCTCCTCTCTGGAGCTATAGACCTTAAAGGCTAATTTAACCAGGTCTTGTATTGGTGTCTGAGGACCATCCTCTACCTTTTGAAGTTTTTTACGAATGTCAGGAGCTGATTGAGAAATGAAATAAGACGCCAAAATGGTGGCCCCTGTGGGGGAGGCTGGATCTAACTGGGTATACTGGGTTAGAACCTCAGTCAGTTTAGGGTAGAGGTTAGGATAACCTGGAGGTCATGCCAAGTTAAGTCATAGGCCTGACAAAGGTATCTAAATTCCTTTATGTATATGGTAGGATTAGCTGAGAAATCACCTAAACGCTTCTCAATTTTGGAAAGATTGGCCAATGAAAAAGGGACATGTACTCTGACTACCCCCTCCGCCCCAGCCACCTCTCGCAAAGGTGCTAACACTGTAGGAGGGTGTGGGGCAGAGATAGGGGACTCAAGACAGCCAGTTGGGGGCCCCGAAGGAGGCACGGGACCGAGTGGATTACTAGTAGATAAGGAGGAGGAAGGAGGAGTCTGGATGGGGGGAGGAGGAGGAGTCTGGGCAGGAAGGGAGGGGGTGGAGAGAAGGAGGAGTATAGGGACGAGAGCTCAAGGCCCAAAAGCCTTGTATGTAAATTTCGGACCACTTGTCTAGCCGCTGGCAGAAATTGATGAGGTCAATCACGCCACAGTGGAAAGGAAAATTAACCGCTTCCTCCTAAGGTCTTGTTTAAGCTGTAAGGTTTTTAAATTGGCTAGGAGGCACCCTAAGGGGGTGCTCTTTGGAAATTTGGACTGGGGGTTTCCCATTTGTTTCCTCTTTACCGACACACAATGGACACAATGGAAATGGAAGTGGATCTCTGCCTGGCTTCAAAGCGTCCTTTGGAACCAGCAGAGACAGACTGGAGGCTCTTGAAGCCAA
>NW_022321248.1:0-2777 GCF_002776525.5 Piliocolobus tephrosceles | reverse complement strand
TTGGCTTCAAGAGCCTCCAGTCTGTCTCTGCTGGTTCCAAAGGACGCTTTGAAGCCAGGCAGAGATCCACTTCCATTTCCATTGTGTCCATTGTGTGTCGGTAAAGAGGAAACAAATGGGAAACCCCCAGTCCAAATTTCCAAAGAGCACCCCCTTAGGGTGCCTCCTAGCCAATTTAAAAACCTTACAGCTTAAACAAGACCTTAGGAGGAAGCGGTTAATTTTCCTTTCCACTGTGGCGTGATTGACCTCATCAATTTCTGCCAGCGGCTAGACAAGTGGTCCGAAATTTACATACAAGGCTTTTGGGCCTTGAGCTCTCGTCCCTATACTCCTCCTTCTCTCCACCCCCTCCCTTCCTGCCCAGACTCCTCCTCCTCCCCCCATCCAGACTCCTCCTTCCTCCTCCTTATCTACTAGTAATCCACTCGGTCCCGTGCCTCCTTCGGGGCCCCCAACTGGCTGTCTTGAGTCCCCTATCTCTGCCCCACACCCTCCTACAGTGTTAGCACCTTTGCGAGAGGTGGCTGGGGCGGAGGGGGTAGTCAGAGTACATGTCCCTTTTTCATTGGCCAATCTTTCCAAAATTGAGAAGCGTTTAGGTGATTTCTCAGCTAATCCTACCATATACATAAAGGAATTTAGATACCTTTGTCAGGCCTATGACTTAACTTGGCATGACCTCCAGGTTATCCTAACCTCTACCCTAAACTGACTGAGGTTCTAACCCAGTATACCCAGTTAGATCCAGCCTCCCCCACAGGGGCCACCATTTTGGCGTCTTATTTCATTTCTCAATCAGCTCCTGACATTCGTAAAAAACTTCAAAAGGTAGAGGATGGTCCTCAGACACCAATACAAGACCTGGTTAAATTAGCCTTTAAGGTCTATAGCTCCAGAGAGGAGACGGCAGGCTTGCCTTGAACAGAAGGTTCAGCTCCTAGCAGCGGCTTTACAGCCCAGTCGTAACCCCAGGCCAGAGAGCACATACTCCGCAGACTCCAAAGCTACAAAAGGAGCCTGCCTGCTATAAGTGCGGCAAGGCAGGACACTATGCCAACAGGTGTCCGCAAGGTCCCCGAGCCCCAACGCAGCCTTGCTATAAGTACAAGGCATCAGGACATTAGGCCAGTGAATGTCCTAACCCTCGTCCACCAGCAACCCCCTGCCCTGCTTGCCAGCAGGGAGGAAACTGGAAGTCTGATTGCCCCACCCTGAGAATAGGTGCCGCGCCTCTACGTGACCCCCTTTCCCAGGATCCTGGGAGCTCCTTCCAGCTCCTACATCTGGACGACGATGACAACTGAAGGTGCCGAGACTCGGGGACCCCCATCACCCTCGCCAAGCCGCGGGTAACTCTCCTGGTAGCGGGTAAGACAATTTTTTAATCAACAGCGAGGCTACCTATTCTGTTTTGCCATCCTTCTCTGGACCTAGCCTTTCATCCAATATCTCTGTAGTAGGAGTAAGTGGAAAGCCATCCACTCCACGAAAAACTCCAATCCTTAATTGCTGCCTGGCCAACAAGTACTTTGCGCACTCATTCCTCATTCCCAACTAAAAAGGGCCCCTACGGAAAGCAATCAGTGGAAATCAGTTTGGCTTTCCCCCACTCGCCTCAAACTTACTAAATTTTCTTAACTATCTCATACTCCCCAACCTTGCCAGGACTATCCTTCTGGGTTTTGCCCATATTCCAACAAATGCTTCCATTCCTCATTCCTATACTAATACTGTGCCTTATTTTATTCTTCATCCGTACGTCCAAATACCAACCATGGGCCCCGACCTTAACGACGCCCCTTAACAGCAGGAAGTAGCCAGACAGACCACGGCGCCCATTTATCACTATTATCAATAAAAGGTTGGACTGTTTGGACGAACGGAGGCAAGATGGTGCACTTCCGGGTTCTTCATCCCCCACCCCCAACTCTTCCCGCGCGCCCGAAAATGCAGCCGGCGCCCAGGGAGGGTGCAGACCAACTGGGCATGCGCCAGGTGACGTCAATCTGAAGAGACCAAGATTTACCTGGTCGCACCTGCGGAACGTCCCTGACACGCCCATGCCCCACCTATTGCCCTCCCACTCCTAGAAAAGCCGCTCTCCGCCATTGAGCCACGCGGCCCTCTCACAGCCCCAGTCCTGTCAGGATGTCGGGGCTGTGGGAAGTCCGTCCGAGAGCCCCACGGGGGGACTCTACCGGCCTCCTTCGCCGGAGGCCGACAGACTTCTCCCGCACACCTTAGGTTACCAAAATAAACCAGCAGTTTTGCTGTTACACTTGCCTACCCGCTGGTTCTTTTGCGCCCGCTCGGCTGGTCTTAGAAAAACAAGACAGATGGTGCAGTTTTGCGCCTGACCTTTGCCTACTCGCTGGTTCTTTTGCTCGCTCTGGTGGTCTTAGAAAAACAAGACAGATGGTGCCGAACCCGGGAGGAGACCCCTCCTTAGGGCCCCCAGGGTCCGGGGAGCCTCCTCCTCCTCGTTCCACACCGCGGACGGACCAGGACCTGAGACCCGCTTCGCTCACTCTCATGGCCTCTCTGGGGTAAGTGCCCTTGTCTCCTCTTTACCTCCCTCGGCCAGAAACCCTGTGCAGGTCCGAGGTCCATTTTGAGCCACCAAGTGGCTTGGGAGACCCTTTCAGGACGGAGACGTCCGCCTGAAGGTACTCTCCACTTTGGCTTCAAGAGCCTCCAGTCTGTCTCTGCTGGTTCCAAAGGACGCTTTGAAGCCAGGCAGAGATCCACTTCCATTTCCATTGTGTCCATTGTGT
>NW_022321247.1:1558-1941 GCF_002776525.5 Piliocolobus tephrosceles | reverse complement strand
CTCCCTGGGCGCCGGCTGCATTTTCGCGCGCGCGGGAAGAGTTGGTGAAGAAGAACCCGGAAGTGCACCATCTTGCCTCCGTTCGTCCAAACAGTCCAACCTTTTATTGATAATAGTGATAAAGGGGCGCCGTGGTCTGTCTGGCTACTTCCTGCTGTTAAGGGGCGTCGTTAAGGTCGGGGCCCATGGTTGGTATTTGGACGCACGGATGAAAAATAAAATAAGGCACAGTATTAGTATAGGAATGAGGAATGGAAGCATTTGTTGGAATATGGGCAAAACCCAGAAGGATAGTCCTGGCAAGGTTGGGGAATATGAGATAGTTAAGAAAATTTCTTAAGTTTGAGGCGAGTGGGGGAAAGCCAAACTGATTTCCACTGATT
>NW_022321247.1:0-1458 GCF_002776525.5 Piliocolobus tephrosceles | reverse complement strand
AGTTAAGAAAATTTAGTAAGTTTGAGGCGAGTGGGGGAAAGCCAAATTGATTTCCACTGATTGCTTTCGGTAGGGGCCCTTTTTAGCTGGGAATGAGGAACGACTGCGCAAAGTAATTGTTGGCCAGGCAGCAATTAAGGGGTGGAGTTTTTCGTGGAGTGGATGGCTTTCCACTTACTCCTACTACAGAGATATTGGATGGAAGGCTAGGTCCAGAGAAGGACGGCAAAACAGAATAGGTAGCCTCGCTGTTGATTAAAAAATTAATTGTCTTACCCGCTGCCAGGAGAGTTACCCATGGCTCGGCGAGGGTGATGGGGGTCCCCGAGTCTCGGTACCTTCAGTTGTCATCGTCCAGATGTAGGAGCTGGAAGGAGCTCCCAGGATCCTGGGAAAGGGGGTCACGTAGAGGCGCGGCACCTGTTCTCAGGGTGGGGCAATCAGACTTCCAGTTTCCGTCCTGCTGGCAAGCAGGGCAGGGGGTTGCTGGTGGACGAGGGTTAGGACATTCACTGGCCTAATGTCCCGATGCCTTGCACTTATAGCAAGGCTGCGTTGGGACTCGGGGACCTTGCGGACACCTGTTGGCATAGTGTCCTGCCTTGCCGCACTTATAGCAGGCAGGCTCCTTTTGTAGCTTTGGAGTCTGAGGGGTGTGTGCTCTCTGGTCTGGGGTTACGACTGGGCTGTAAAGCCACTGCTAGGAGCTGAACCTTCTGTTCAAGGCAAGCCTACCGTCTCCTCTCTGGAGTTATAGACCTTAAAGGCTAATTTAACCAGGTCTTGTATTGGTGTCTGAGGACCATCCTCTACCTTTTGAAGTTTTTACGAATGTCAGGAGCCGATTGAGAAATGAAATAAGACGCTCAATTTTGGAAAGATCGGCCAATGAAAAAGGGACATGTACTCTGACTACCCCCCGCCCCAGCCACCTCTCGCAAAGGTGCTAACACTGTAGGAGGATGTGGGCAGAGATAGGGGACTCAAGACAGCCAGTTGGGGGCCCCGAAGGAGGCACGGGACTGAGTGGATTACTAGTAGATAAGGAGGAGGAAGGAGGAGTCTGGATGGGGGGAGGAGGAGGAGTCTGGGCAGGAAGGGAGGGGGTGGGGAAAGCGGGGAGAGAAGGAGTATAGGGACGAGAGCCTAAGGCCAAAAGCCTTGTATGTAAATTAATTTCGGACCACTTGCCCCCGAGCCACTTGGTGGCTCAAAATGGACCTCGGACCCGCACAGGATTTCTGGCCGAGGGAGGTAAAGAGGAGACAAGGGCACTTACCCCAGAGAGGCCATGAGAGTGAGCGAAGCGGGTCTCAGGTCCTGGTCCGTCCGCGGTGTGGAACGAGGCGGCGGCGGCTCCCCGGACCCTGGGGACCCTGAGGAGGGGTCTCCTCCCGGGTTCGGCACCATCTGTCTTGTTTTTCTAAGACCACCAGAGCGAGCACAAAAGAACCAGCG
>NW_022321246.1:483-1941 GCF_002776525.5 Piliocolobus tephrosceles | reverse complement strand
CGCTGGTTCTTTTGTGCTCGCTCTGGTGGTCTTAGAAAAACAAGACAGATGGTGCCGAACCCGGGAGGAGACCCCTCCTCAGGGTCCCCAGGGTCCGGGGAGCCGCCGCCGCCTCGTTCCACACCGCGGACGGACCAGGACCTGAGACCCGCTTCGCTCACTCTCATGGCCTCTCTGGGGTAAGTGCCCTTGTCTCCTCTTTACCTCCCTCGGCCAGAAATCCTGTGCGGGTCCGAGGTCCATTTTGAGCCACCAAGTGGCTCGGGGGCAAGTGGTCCGAAATTAATTTACATACAAGGCTTTTGGCCTTAGGCTCTCGTCCCTATACTCCTTCTCTCCCCGCTTTCCCCACCCCCTCCCTTCCTGCCCAGACTCCTCCTCCTCCCCCCATCCAGACTCCTCCTTCCTCCTCCTTATCTACTAGTAATCCACTCAGTCCCGTGCCTCCTTCGGGGCCCCCAACTGGCTGTCTTGAGTCCCCTATCTCTGCCCACATCCTCCTACAGTGTTAGCACCTTTGCGAGAGGTGGCTGGGGCGGGGGGTAGTCAGAGTACATGTCCCTTTTTCATTGGCCGATCTTTCCAAAATTGAGCGTCTTATTTCATTTCTCAATCGGCTCCTGACATTCGTAAAAACTTCAAAAGGTAGAGGATGGTCCTCAGACACCAATACAAGACCTGGTTAAATTAGCCTTTAAGGTCTATAACTCCAGAGAGGAGACGGTAGGCTTGCCTTGAACAGAAGGTTCAGCTCCTAGCAGTGGCTTTACAGCCCAGTCGTAACCCCAGACCAGAGAGCACACACCCCTCAGACTCCAAAGCTACAAAAGGAGCCTGCCTGCTATAAGTGCGGCAAGGCAGGACACTATGCCAACAGGTGTCCGCAAGGTCCCCGAGTCCCAACGCAGCCTTGCTATAAGTGCAAGGCATCGGGACATTAGGCCAGTGAATGTCCTAACCCTCGTCCACCAGCAACCCCCTGCCCTGCTTGCCAGCAGGACGGAAACTGGAAGTCTGATTGCCCCACCCTGAGAACAGGTGCCGCGCCTCTACGTGACCCCCTTTCCCAGGATCCTGGGAGCTCCTTCCAGCTCCTACATCTGGACGATGACAACTGAAGGTACCGAGACTCGGGGACCCCCATCACCCTCGCCGAGCCATGGGTAACTCTCCTGGCAGCGGGTAAGACAATTAATTTTTTAATCAACAGCGAGGCTACCTATTCTGTTTTGCCGTCCTTCTCTGGACCTAGCCTTCCATCCAATATCTCTGTAGTAGGAGTAAGTGGAAAGCCATCCACTCCACGAAAAACTCCACCCCTTAATTGCTGCCTGGCCAACAATTACTTTGCGCAGTCGTTCCTCATTCCCAGCTAAAAAGGGCCCCTACCGAAAGCAATCAGTGGAAATCAATTTGGCTTTCCCCCACTCGCCTCAAACTTACTAAATTTTCTTAACT
>NW_022321246.1:0-383 GCF_002776525.5 Piliocolobus tephrosceles | reverse complement strand
AATCAGTGGAAATCAGTTTGGCTTTCCCCCACTCGCCTCAAACTTAAGAAATTTTCTTAACTATCTCATATTCCCCAACCTTGCCAGGACTATCCTTCTGGGTTTTGCCCATATTCCAACAAATGCTTCCATTCCTCATTCCTATACTAATACTGTGCCTTATTTTATTTTTCATCCGTGCGTCCAAATACCAACCATGGGCCCCGACCTTAACGACGCCCCTTAACAGCAGGAAGTAGCCAGACAGACCACGGCGCCCCTTTATCACTATTATCAATAAAAGGTTGGACTGTTTGGACGAACGGAGGCAAGATGGTGCACTTCCGGGTTCTTCTTCACCAACTCTTCCCGCGCGCGCGAAAATGCAGCCGGCGCCCAGGGAG
>NW_022321245.1:0-2172 GCF_002776525.5 Piliocolobus tephrosceles | reverse complement strand
CTGGAGGAACAGTAACGGTAGACAAAACAAGTTCAGTCAGAGGAGACCCACTCTATACCAATCTCTGCTAGTCTCCTCCGTACAGATCTACCTACATCCCTTACTCAAGCAAAAACTCTCCAGGCCCTGAAGACAAAAAATGTCTCCAGAGACCGAAACAGAAACACCTTTTCCCTTGGATCTCGAGGGGGTAGATTTGAAACTGGGACTCATTCTGCGTGTCTCATGTAGCTCACAGCCCTCAGGGTCCTAAGTTCTCCTTGGTAACATGGTGATCCACACCTCTTGGGATCGCAGAGGGAGGGGCTTATCAGGGGGCACCCAGCGCTGACAGAGTACTGTCCACTTGGGGAAACAGGGTCAGGATTTATCATTATTGTCATTATGATATAATGTGTATATAAAAAGAAAGCCCAAAAGGTAATATACCATATTGTAAGCAGTGATGATTGCTAGGAATGGGGGAGTACAGGTGGTTGCCATTTTCTGATATATGTATCTAGATAGATAGATATCTTTTCTCAATTCTTTGCAATGAACATATATTACATTTCTAATTAGAAAAAAATTGGTTTTGAGATTTTTAGACAAAATTTTAAAAAACTTGACTGAGTATCCACAATGCCAGGAACTGCATGACCCTGCTTCCTCATTTAATCCTTATTACTACCCTGTATGATCTTCATTTTCAACAAGGAAATTAAAAACCAGTGAGATCAGGAGGGTGGAGGCCTGTGGTCCTGTGCTGCTCAAGACAAGGGTGAGTAGGAGGCTGGGCGCGGTGGCTCAAGCCTGTAATCCCAGCACTTTGGGAGGCCGAGACGGGCGGATCACGAGGTCAGGAGGTCGAGACCATCCGGGCTAACACGATGAAACCGTCTCTACTAAAAAATACAAAAAACTAGCCAGGCAAGGTGGCGGGTGCCTGTAGTCCCAGCTACTCGGGAGGCTGAGGCAGGAGAATGGCGTGAACCCGGGAGGCGGAGCTTGCAGTGAGCTGAGATCCGGCCACTGCACTCCAGCCTGGGCGACAGAGCGAGACTCCGCCTCAAAAAAAAAAAAGGTGGGGGGGGTGAGTAGGGGTAGGGCCACAGGCCTCCACTCTCTGTACAGAGCTCCTTCCCTCACCTGCCTCTCCCTCAGGGGTCCCTTTTCACCCAGAGAGTATCTGATCCTCTGCAGCATATGGAGCCACGTCACTAACGAAATTCAACCAGACATATTCAGATAAAACACAAAAATGTGTTTTCTATACAATATGCCTCCCTGAATGCAGGGAAAATGACACCTCTTGTGTTCAAGCAGAGAGGGGTCTCACTGTCGCCCAGGCTGGTCTTGAATGATCCTCCTGCTTCAGCCTCCTAAGTAGCTGGGACCACAGGTGTGTGCCACTACACTTGGCTAATTTTTAAATTTATGTAGAGACAGAGTCTCTCTATGTTGCCCAGGCTGGTCTCAAACTCCTGGGCTCGAGTGATCTCACCTTAGCCTCCCAAAGCACTGGGATTAAAGGCCTGAGTCACAGAACCTGACTGTAAGGCACTTTTAAGAGTAAACTTGCTGGGCACAGTGGCTCACACCTATAATCCCAGCACCTGGGGAGGCCGCCTGAGGTTGGGAGTTTGAGACCAGCCTGACCAACATGGAGAAACCCCATCGCTACTAAAAATACAAAATTAGCCGGGCGTCGTGGTGCATGCCTGTAATCCCAGCTACTTGGGAGGCTGAGGCAGGCGAATCTCTTGAACCCAGGAGGCAGAGGTTGCAGTGAGCCGAGATCATGCCATTGCACTCCAGCCTGGGAAACAAGAGTGAAACTCTGTCTCGAAAAATAAAAAGTAAACTTGACCATGTGTGATTTTTGCATATCTCAATGATTTTAGAACCTCACCTCTAAAAGGTGAGACTCTGTTCCGGGAATGCTCCAAGACATATCTGACCAAAACACCCGCACAGAAGTATGTGGGCACTAGAGAAACAAGCAATCTGGGCACTAGCTCCCTAGGAGAGCCCCCCGTTCCCTGACACCAAACCTCTCATCCACTCCCAAGCTTTAGAGTGTAATGTATCTGACTAAGGTGTGCAGGTCTGCTCACCCAGTCATCTATGCCTGGAAACATGAGTGTCTCCACTGTACCCCTGCTGGAACCTTACAACAGGCAGAAAACTTAC
>NW_022321244.1:0-2172 GCF_002776525.5 Piliocolobus tephrosceles | reverse complement strand
GTAAGTTTTCTGCCTGTTGTAAGGTTCCAGCAGGGGTACAGTGGAGACACTCATGTTTCCAGGCATAGATGACTGGGTGAGCAGACCTGCACACCTTAGTCAGATACATTACACTCTAAAGCTTGGGAGTGGATGAGAGGTTTGGTGTCAGGGAACGGGGGGCTCTCCTAGGGAGCTAGTGCCCAGATTGCTTGTTTCTCTAGTGCCCACATACTTCTGTGCGGGTGTTTTGGTCAGATATGTCTTGGAGCATTCCCGGAACAGAGTCTCACCTTTTAGAGGTGAGGTTCTAAAATCATTGAGATATGCAAAAATCACACATGGTCAAGTTTACTTTTTATTTTTCGAGACAGAGTTTCACTCTTGTTTCCCAGGCTGGAGTGCAATGGCATGATCTCGGCTCACTGCAACCTCTGCCTCCTGGGTTCAAGAGATTCGCCTGCCTCAGCCTCCCAAGTAGCTGGGATTACAGGCATGCACCACGACGCCCGGCTAATTTTGTATTTTTAGTAGCGATGGGGTTTCTCCATGTTGGTCAGGCTGGTCTCAAACTCCCAACCTCAGGCGGCCTCCCCAGGTGCTGGGATTATAGGTGTGAGCCACTGTGCCCAGCAAGTTTACTCTTAAAAGTGCCTTACAGTCAGGTTCTGTGACTCAGGCCTTTAATCCCAGTGCTTTGGGAGGCTAAGGTGAGATCACTCGAGCCCAGGAGTTTGAGACCAGCCTGGGCAACATAGAGAGACTCTGTCTCTACATAAATTTAAAAATTAGCCAAGTGTAGTGGCACACACCTGTGGTCCCAGCTACTTAGGAGGCTGAAGCAGGAGGATCATTCAAGACCAGCCTGGGCGACAGTGAGACCCCTCTCTGCTTGAACACAAGAGGTGTCATTTTCCCTGCATTCAGGGAGGCATATTGTATAGAAAACACATTTTTGTGTTTTATCTGAATATGTCTGGTTGAATTTCGTTAGTGACGTGGCTCCATATGCTGCAGAGGATCAGATACTCTCTGGGTGAAAAGGGACCCCTGAGGGAGAGGCAGGTGAGGGAAGGAGCTCTGTACAGAGAGTGGAGGCCTGTGGCCCTACCCCTACTCACCCCCCCCACCTTTTTTTTTTTTGAGGCGGAGTCTCGCTCTGTCGCCCAGGCTGGAGTGCAGTGGCCGGATCTCAGCTCACTGCAAGCTCCGCCTCCCGGGTTCACGCCATTCTCCTGCCTCAGCCTCCCGAGTAGCTGGGACTACAGGCACCCGCCACCTTGCCTGGCTAGTTTTTTGTATTTTTTAGTAGAGACGGTTTCATCGTGTTAGCCCGGATGGTCTCGACCTCCTGACCTCGTGATCCGCCCGTCTCGGCCTCCCAAAGTGCTGGGATTACAGGCTTGAGCCACCGCGCCCAGCCTCCTACTCACCCTTGTCTTGAGCAGCACAGGACCACAGGCCTCCACCCTCCTGATCTCACTGGTTTTTAATTTCCTTGTTGAAAATGAAGATCATACAGGGTAGTAATAAGGATTAAATGAGGAAGCAGGGTCATGCAGTTCCTGGCATTGTGGATACTCAGTCAAGTTTTTTAAAATTTTGTCTAAAAATCTCAAAACCAATTTTTTTCTAATTAGAAATGTAATATATGTTCATTGCAAAGAATTGAGAAAAGATATCTATCTATCTAGATACATATATCAGAAAATGGCAACCACCTGTACTCCCCCATTCCTAGCAATCATCACTGCTTACAATATGGTATATTACCTTTTGGGCTTTCTTTTTATATACACATTATATCATAATGACAATAATGATAAATCCTGACCCTGTTTCCCCAAGTGGACAGTACTCTGTCAGCGCTGGGTGCCCCCTGATAAGCCCCTCCCTCTGCGATCCCAAGAGGTGTGGATCACCATGTTACCAAGGAGAACTTAGGACCCTGAGGGCTGTGAGCTACATGAGACACGCAGAATGAGTCCCAGTTTCAAATCTACCCCCTCGAGATCCAAGGGAAAAGGTGTTTCTGTTTCGGTCTCTGGAGACATTTTTTGTCTTCAGGGCCTGGAGAGTTTTTGCTTGAGTAAGGGATGTAGGTAGATCTGTACGGAGGAGACTAGCAGAGATTGGTATAGAGTGGGTCTCCTCTGACTGAACTTGTTTTGTCTACCGTTACTGTTCCTCCAG
>NW_022321243.1:0-5996 GCF_002776525.5 Piliocolobus tephrosceles | reverse complement strand
GCCACCGCGCCCGGCCTTTTTTGTATTTTTTAGTAGAGACAGGGTTTCACTGGGTTAGCCAGTATGGTCTCGATCACCTGATCTCGTGATCTGCCTGCCTTGGCCTCCCAAAGTGCTGGGATTACAGGCAATTGAGCCACCGTGCCTGGCCGAAAAAAAAAATTTTAAGAGTCAGTGTCTCACTCTATTGCCCACGTGACAGTGCAGTGGCATACTCCTAGCTCATGGCAGTTTTAAACTCTTGGGATTAAGCAATCCTGCCTCAGACTCTCAAGCAGCTAGGACAAGGAGTGCATACCACCATGCATGGCTAAAGAGACACTAAAACAAAGAAACAAACAAAACAAAAACAAAAAACTTTGGTTAACCCAGCCTTCCCCAAATATATTTGTCTGCAGAATTTTTTTTTTTTTTTTTTAACATTAGACTTTTCACCATCCAGTGGAGCTGACACTCTCTGGTCATGCTTTGGGAAAATCCACTCTCTTTCCAGTGAGGGGCTCTAGTAACATTTGTCAGTGCTTTAAAAATATTTAAATTGGATGTCAATTAATACTTTTTTTTTTCTTTTGAAACAAGGTCTGTCTCTACTACTGACTGGAGTACACTGGCATGATCTCAGCTCACTGCAACCTCTGCCTCCTGGGCTCAAGCCATCCTCCCCCTCAGCCTCCTGAGTAGCTGGGACTACAGGTATGCACCATCATGCGTGGCAAATTTTTGTATTTTTTGTAGAGACAGGGTTTTGCCATGTCGCCCAGGCTGGTCTTGAAGTTGTGAGCTCAAGCAATCCACCCACCCTGGCCTCTCAAAGTGCTGGGATTACAGATGTGAATCACTAGGCCTGGCAATAGTTTCTTTCCTATTCATTAGCTCCTATTTGGAGAAGAAGTTGAGGGAGGTTCTCTTTAAAAATAGAGACTGTATCATCAGGGCTGCTGGGGAAAGGGAAAGAGGCATTGTATCTTTGTTGGAATTGTGGCTTTCTAAGAGGAGGAGCAGAAACTGTGCTGGTGGCTATAGTGGTTGTGGGATGAACAACAGGATGGATGTACAGATGGACCAAGTCAGCCCTCTATTCTAATTCCTGGATGAAAACTTGAAGGATCAAATCTCAAGAACACCAATGATTCTACTGTCCTCCTGTGTATATGAATAGAGATGGGAGGATGTTCTCTGATTATTTAATAAAGGTCAGCCATGAACAAGGCACCATACTAGGTTTCACATGTGTCTGTGTGAAGAGACCACCAAACAGGCTTTGTGTGAGCAAGAAAGCTTTTTAATCACCTGGGTGCAGGCGGACTGAGTCCAAAAAGAGAGTCAGAGAAGGGAGATAGGGGTGGGGCTGTTTTATAGGATTTGGGTAGGTAGTGGAAAATTACAGTCAAAGGGGGCTGTTCTCTGGCTGGCAGGGGTGGGGGTCACAAGGTGCTTAGTCAGAGAGCTTTTGAGCCAGGATGAACCAGGAGAAGGAATTTCACGAGGTAATATCACCAGTTAAGACAGGAATTGGCCATTTTCACTTCCTTTGTGATTCTTCACTTGCTTCAGACCATCTGGATGCATTTGTGCAGGCTTGGGCTCAGAGGCCTGACATTCCCGTCTTCTTATATTAATTAGAAAAATAAAATAAAATAGCGTTGAAGTGTTGGGGCAGTGAAAACTTTTGGGGGGTGGTATGAAGAGATAATGGGCGATGTTTCTCAGGGCTGCTTCGAGCAGGATTAGGGTGGCATGGGAACCTGTAGTGGGAGAGATTAAGCTGAAGAAAGATTTTGTGATAAGGGGTGATATTGTGGGGTTGTTAGAAGAAACACTTGTTGTATAGAATAATTGGTGATGGCCTGGATGCAATTTTGTATGAATTGAAAAACTAAATGGAAGACAGAAGGTCCGAATAAGAGAAGGAGAAAAACAGGTATTAATGGACTAAGAATTGGGAGGACCCAGGACATTCAATTAGAGACTGCCCAAGGAGGTTCAGCATAGCCCTGCCAGCAAAGATTATTTATTTACTTTAAGAGGGAGTTAAGAGTGGTGGTTTGGGGATAGCACCAGGAGGTATCAGCTGTGATGGCTTGGAGAAACAGTGTAAACCGGCACTGTAAACAAGAGCAGGGTATTTATGAGTAGTTGAGAACGGTGAATAGGAGTATGACTAGACAGAAGATAGTAGGGATGACGAGTTTTTGGGGCACAGTCCAAGTTGGTCTGGTGTCTGGAATGAGACTGGGGCCTAATAAAAAGGAGTGTCTACACAGGAGCTCAAATGGGCTGTACCCTGTAGCATTCTGAGGACAAGCCCGAATTTTGAGAAGGGAAAGTGGTAAAAGTATTGTCTAGTCCTTTTTAAGTTGGTGACTGAGCTTAGTGAGGTGTGTTTTTAAAAGACCCTTAGTCTCTTCTACCTTTTCTGAAGATTGAGGACGGCAAGAGGTATGAGGGTTTCACTGAATACCAAGAGCCCGAGAAACTGCTTGGGTGATTTGACTAGTAAAGGCTGGTCCATCATTGGACTGTAAAGAGGTGGGAAGGCCAAACCAAGGAATTATGTCTTAAAGAAGGGAAGAAATGACCACGATGGCCTTTTCAGACCCTGTGGGAAAGGCCTCTACCCATCCAGTGAAAGTGTCTACCCAGACCAAGAGGTATTTTAGTTTCCTGACTCGAGGCATGAGTAAAGTCAATTTGCCAGTCCTAGGCAGGGGCAAATTCCCGAGCTTGATGTGTAGGTTAGGGAGGGGGCCTGAACAATCCCTGAGGAGTAGTAGAATAGCAGATGGAACATTGAGAAGTGATTTCCTTAAGGATAGATTTCCACGATGGAAAGGAAATGAGAGGTTCTAAGAGGTGGGTTAGTGGCTTGTAACCTACGTGGAAGAGGCTATGAAATGACGACAGAATAGAATGTGCTGGTGATGCTGGAAGGAGATATTTTCCTTGGTCTAAGAACCATTTGCCTTGTGTGGGAAGAGATTGATAGGTGGAAGTTTTAGTGAGGGAGTAGGTGGGAGTGACCGATGAGAAGGAGAAAAACTAGCTTTGAGGGACAGAAGTTGGAAGGCTAGCTGCTTTTTTAGCTACCTTATCAGCATAAGTGTTGCCCTGAGTGATGGGATCTGACACCTTTTGCCGGCCCTTGCAGTGAATGACTCCAGCTTCCTTTGGAAGTAGAGCGGCTTGAGAAGAGTTTTTATAAAAGAGGAATTAATGAGGGAGGAGCCTTGCATAGTGAGGAAATCTCTTTCTGCCCTTATAACAGCATGGTGGTGCAGGATATGGAAGGCATATTTAGAGTCATTATAAATATTGACACATAGTCCTTTTCTAAGAGTGAGGGCTCTAGTTAAGGCAATGAGTTCAACTTGCTGAGAGGTAGTGGAGGAGGGCAGAAAGTATATGCGTCTGGTGTGAGGAAAAAAATAGATTTTGGAAGTTATGAGAACTGTAGCAAGTGAGTTGAGTACAGTTCGTGATTTTGGAGGCCTCTAAAAGTATTAAAGCAGAGGCAGCTGCTGCACGCAGACACGAGGGCTAGGCTAAAACAGTAAGCTCAAGTTGTTTGGATAAAAAGGCCACAGGGCATGGTCCCAGTCCTTGTGTAAGAATTTCAACCACACAGCCTTGCTCTTTGGCTGTGTGTAATTAAAAAAAGGGTTGGGATGAGTCAGGGAGAGCTAGTGTGAGAGCAGTCTCTAAAGCTGTCTTCAAGGAATGGAAAGAGGAGTGGGAAAAGGATTTAGGATCTATGGGGTCAGCTAGGTTTTCTTTTGTGAGTTTATATAATGGTTTTGTTAGGATGGCAAAACCAGGTATCCAAAGGCAAAAGTATCCAACCATGCCCAGGAAGGAAAGGAATTGTTTTATAGAAGGGGTTGGGGTTTGAGAGATTAGTCAAACACAATCGGCAGGGAGAGCACCTGTGTTTTTATGAAGAATTATGTCGAGATAGGTAACAGATGAAGAAATTTGGGCTTGACTGAAGTAATGGGGGCTGTCTGTGAAGCTTTGTGGCAGTACAGCCAAGGTAATTTGCAGAGCCTGATGGGTGTCAGGGTCAGTCCAAGTGAAAGCAAAGAGAGGCTGGGATAAAGGGTGCAAAGCAATAGTAAAGAAAGCATGTTTGAGATCCAGAACAGAATAATGAAGGGGTTGTGGAGGGAGGCATTGAGGATAGGAGAGTATATGGGTTTGGCACCATGGGGTGGATAGGCAAGACAATTTGGTTGATAAGGTGCAGATCCTGAACCAATCTGTAAGACTTGTCTGGTTTTTGGACAGGTAAAATGGGGGAATTGTAAAGAGAGTTTCTAGGCTTTAAAAGGCCATGCTGTAACAGACGAGTGATAACAGGCTTTACTCCTTTTAAAGCCTGCTGTGGGATGGGATACTGGTGTTGAGTGTGGTAAGGGTGATTAGGTTTTAACGGGATGATAAGGGGTGCATTATCGGTCACCAAGGATGGAGGAGTAGAGGTGTCCTATACTTATGGATTAAGGTGGGGAGATACAAGGGGAGGATGCGAAGGAGGCTTTGAACTGGAGAAAGGGGTGACAATGAGGTGTGGCTGTAGCCTAGGAATAGTCAGGGAAGCAGATAATTTAGCTAAAATGTCTCAACCTGATAAGGGAACTGGGCAGGTGGGGATAACTAAAAAGGAGTGCATAAAAGAATATTGTCCAAGTTGGCGCCAGAGTTGGGGAGTTTTAAGAGGTTTAGAAGCCTGGCCGTCAATACCCACAACAGTTATGGAGGCAAGGGAAACAGGTCCTTGGAAAGAAGGTAACGTGGAGTGGGTAGCCTCCATATTGATTAAGAAGGGGACGGACTTACCCTCCACTGTAAGAGTTACTCAAAGCGTCTGTGATGGTCCAGGAGGCTTCCGAGGCAATTGGGCAGCATCAGTCTTCAGCCGCTAAGCTGAGAAGATCTGGGAAGGAGTCAGAGAGCCCTGGGCCAGAGTTCCAGGGGCTCTGGGAGTGGCTGCCAGGCAAGTTGGACAGTCCGATTTCCAGTGGGGTCCCACACAGATGGGGCACAGCTTAGGAGGAATCCTGGGCTGCAGGCATTCCTTGGCCCAGTGCCCAGATTTCCCGCACTTGAAGCAAGTTCCTGGGGTAGGCGGTCCTGGAGGAAGGCCTAGCCACTGCGGTTTAGGCGTTTGGAAGTTCTCCTGTGCTGGAGATGCGGCTGGGGTATCTCCCACAGTGGAGGCAAGGAATTGCAACTCAGAAATATGTTGCTGCTTGGTTGCCTCTACTCTATTATTGTACATCTTGAAGGCGAGGTTAATTAAGTCCTGTTGTGGGGTTTGAGGGCTGGAATTTAATTTTTGGAGTTTTATTTAATGTCGGGAGTGGATTGGGTAATAAAATGCATATTGAGAGTAAGATGGCCTTTTGACCTTTTAGGGTCTAGGGCTGTAAAGCATCTCAGGGTTGCTGCCAAACGAGCCATGAACTGGGCTGGGTTTTTATATTTGATGAAAAAGAGCCTAAATGCTAAGTTATTTGGGAGAGGTTGGATAAAGAAAAAGGAGCATTTTAGTTCCAGCCACTTTTCTAAGACGAAATTGCTGGGCAGGTGGGGGAGGGCTAGTCGCGGAACGAAACTGTAAGCTGGACTGGGTGTGAGGAGGGGAGGTGATCAAAAGATTACAGGGTTGGGGAGCGGAGACTGAGGAAGAAATGAGACCTGGCTTGGCCTCACAAGGAGCAGCCTGGGGAGGAGGGGAGGGGTCATATGGATCAGTAAAAAAGGAAGATTGGAAAGACTCAGCAACACTTGGGGTTGGGACTGAGGGGACAGGCGGGAGGGAAAGAAGGAAGATTTGGGACGAGTTGCATTGGGAACAGAGACTAGGGAGGGACCAATGTGTAAAAGAATGCCTGGATGTCAGGCACCTCAGACCATTTGCCCACTTTACAACAAGAATTATCTAGATCTTGTAGGATGGAAAAATCGAAAGTGCCGTTTTCTGGCTATTTGGAACC
>NW_022321242.1:0-1083 GCF_002776525.5 Piliocolobus tephrosceles | reverse complement strand
AGTTTTGGCCAAAGCTTATATGATATATAAGATTAAAAGCATATTTTTAAACTCTCAGTATCTCCTTGGTATCTCTTACTAAGAAACCCTCAGAAGACTCAGCCAGCCAGAATTCTATAAATTCCCTGATATGCTGCAAATCTGTGGAAGACAGGGAGCTCTCTTCATTCTGGTTATCTTGTCTCCCTCCCTCGTCAGGCCAACAGTCACAGTCAAGATTGTATATGTGTACTATATATATATTACATATATTTCTTTGTAAAATGATAAGGATCATTTTCTAATACACTCTTCTTGGGCATTTGCAATTTAAATGTATAGAGATTTTTATGTACATAATTTTTAAAATAAGCAAAACATAATTTATACTATGCATATCTTTTACTATACTTTTCATATTTATAATATAGTATGCATATATGTATACTACATATATGTACACACACAGAAACACACACACAGACACACACATATATAAAATGACAAATATACATGTGTGTATACATACATAAATAACATATATATGTGTGTGTGTGTATATATGTCATTTACATGGCTACTTGTTCACCTAGATTTCACTTATCTCATAGACATTTTCTGTACAATTTTTATTACATAAAATAACCAATTTTTCTAAAACACAGAAATTTTTAGAGTAGAAGATAACTTTTAATTTATGGGTCTATAGCACATACTAATTTTGGCATCTTGAAGACACACATATGATGTGTGCTCTGGCAAAGTTCCACACAAAGCAAAATTTCACAAATTTGGTTTGAAGTGAATTCAAGAAATGTGTTCACGCCTGTAATCCCAGCACTTTGAGAGGCCGAGACGGGTGGATCATGAGGTCAGGAGTTCAAGATCAACCTGGCCAACATGGTGAAATGCCATCTCTCCTAAAAATACAAAAATTAGCTGGTTTCCTGGATGGGGAAAATAGTGGGGGGGGAAAATCAGGAAGAACTAGAAAATAGTGAAAACAACAGATTCTCTTGAGTCCGCAAAAATCATGCTCTTCTCTCACATCAACTCCAGTTTTGGCCAAAGCTTATATGATATATAAGATTAAAAGCATATTTT
>NW_022321241.1:0-1083 GCF_002776525.5 Piliocolobus tephrosceles | reverse complement strand
AAAATATGCTTTTAATCTTATATATCATATAAGCTTTGGCCAAAACTGGAGTTGATGTGAGAGAAGAGCATGATTTTTGCGGACTCAAGAGAATCTGTTGTTTTCACTATTTTCTAGTTCTTCCTGATTTTCCCCCCCCACTATTTTCCCCATCCAGGAAACCAGCTAATTTTTGTATTTTTAGGAGAGATGGCATTTCACCATGTTGGCCAGGTTGATCTTGAACTCCTGACCTCATGATCCACCCGTCTCGGCCTCTCAAAGTGCTGGGATTACAGGCGTGAACACATTTCTTGAATTCACTTCAAACCAAATTTGTGAAATTTTGCTTTGTGTGGAACTTTGCCAGAGCACACATCATATGTGTGTCTTCAAGATGCCAAAATTAGTATGTGCTATAGACCCATAAATTAAAAGTTATCTTCTACTCTAAAAATTTCTGTGTTTTAGAAAAATTGGTTATTTTATGTAATAAAAATTGTACAGAAAATGTCTATGAGATAAGTGAAATCTAGGTGAACAAGTAGCCATGTAAATGACATATATACACACACACACATATATATGTTATTTATGTATGTATACACACATGTATATTTGTCATTTTATATATGTGTGTGTCTGTGTGTGTGTTTCTGTGTGTGTACATATATGTAGTATACATATATGCATACTATATTATAAATATGAAAAGTATAGTAAAAGATATGCATAGTATAAATTATGTTTTGCTTATTTTAAAAATTATGTACATAAAAATCTCTATACATTTAAATTGCAAATGCCCAAGAAGAGTGTATTAGAAAATGATCCTTATCATTTTACAAAGAAATATATGTAATATATATATAGTACACATATACAATCTTGACTGTGACTGTTGGCCTGACGAGGGAGGGAGACAAGATAACCAGAATGAAGAGAGCTCCCTGTCTTCCACAGATTTGCAGCATATCAGGGAATTTATAGAATTCTGGCTGGCTGAGTCTTCTGAGGGTTTCTTAGTAAGAGATACCAAGGAGATACTGAGAGTTTAAAAATATGCTTTTAATCTTATATATCATATAAGCTTTGGCCAAAACT
>NW_022321240.1:0-10732 GCF_002776525.5 Piliocolobus tephrosceles | reverse complement strand
TCTAACCACCTGCCTAAAATTTTCATACTGTATTGTATTTCCATACTCTTTTTCCCTCATTAGAATTGAAGCTCCTTTGACAGCAGAGATTATTTGTTTCTGTTTTGTCTCAGTGCCACATCCCCAGTGGCTAGAACAGTGTCTGGCACATAGGACATGCTCTACAAATGCTTCTTGAATAAAGGAAGAATCTGTATATGTCCATTTGGTCAACTAAGAAATGAGCCCCTTTTAGATGAAAATGGGGAGGTGATGGCTCATTTACTTCTCATCCATCCGCCTACCACAGCCATTGCACACAGCACACCATGATGAATGTTTGGTCTTTGGTGCTTCTTCATTTCAATGAAATCCTTATCAGGACCCTGCAGCATTATTCATTGTGTAGCCATAGAGATTAAGGCACATGAGAAATGAGAGCCATATTTAAGTCAGTGACATGGTCAGGAATAGAATTCAAAATGCACTTGGTGCAGGATCCCAAGTCATATCTTTCCAATGAATTACCCCTGGATAAATATGCTAGAGGAGAAACAGATCATTTTGTTTTCATTAGGGAATCTATTTGTTGACATCTGTCTTTTCAGAGACACAAGGAATGTGTATGTGTGCTTTTTCCCTTCAAGCTAAAGAAAATAAAAAAATTTATCTCTAGAAATCTTTGAAAATTAAGTACATTTAAGAGGGAAATCAATATCTAGTGTCATTTCCTTAATTGAAATTACCACAAGTCATATGAAAACAAAATAAAATACACTTAGGGACAAATTTAGTTCAAAAGTTTGGGGCCATGCTTCATAATTTCCTTACACAGAGAAATATAGAAATTAGAAATATAACTCTTTGAAAGAGCCTTAAAATTTAGCACCCATTTCAGGCATCTTTTTGGGAGTCCACTCAGAAATCTTTCTTAAGTAAATGTTTGTGAATAAATGTTCAAATTTCTGTATGAATATATGATATTTATTTATAAGGCAGGTGTCTTTCTCCTATGTGCCGTTGTTGCAGAATGGTAGATGGAAGAAACAGGAGAAGAATTGAAGTCAAAGAGAGCAGATGGGAGACTATCGCAAAGGTTTAGGTAAGGATTTCATTCACTCCATCAATTTTGATTCATCATTCACTCTGTGTGAGGAACAGTGCTTGCCAAAAGGGGTATTTTGGTGGGCAAGACAGACCTAGGCTGGGCGGTTGGAGGACTTGGTGAAGCTGATCAGAGATTCTAATAAGAAATGATGGATATGGCTCAAGAAAGAGAAAGGTACTATGAGGATATATGGTTGCAATGATCTAATATAATCTAATATGCTTTGACCAAAAGCAATGGTCTGAGACTTGAGAGCAAGAAATAAGTCTGAGAAATGTTTAGAATGTAAAATCTACAAAATCTCTAGTGAGCGGAGAAGAGGCTAGGTCTTACAGGAGTGTGACAGAGGAATGTAGAGAGAAGACTGCTTCTCCTTAACATCGTAAGGAATATCCTAGACAGCCTCACCACCCCTAATTTGCATTACTCGACCCTCTTATGTGTTTTTCAACAATAAGCAACCTGGTCTATGTAGAAACCCACATCTACATCACTTTACTTGTCTTCCTCTTCCTGGACTGCATCTCCATTTTCTTCTCCTGGCTACGTCTTACCAGTCTAAGATTCATCTGAGCTATTACAACCTTCTAGACATTTCTCCAAGCCAAATAAGGGATACAGGATATACATAGAGAGAGGTGTTGGAGCTGTAATGTGATATTTTCTAGTCTCAGTTCCTCTCCTTCGTTGTGACTTTTCATGGTCCTTTCTTATCCTACTGAATCTACTTCCTTTGTGAAAAATAGAAGAGGATTAATTCCTGGGTGAATCAACAAAACCATTCACATATTCCTAGAGTTTCTGCTATACCAGAATCATTAAGCTCTGGGCTATGGGTGTTTCAAGCATTACCAAGACATGGCACTTAATGTCAATTAGGAGAAACTGACAAAGTTGGCATCTTAAATGTTTATTCAGTAGCTTTATAGCAAGTAATTCTACTTGAGTAAAGAGGATAAAATGTAAAAGTTTGCAAACAAAAATGTAATATACAATTAACAGCTCAATATGACAAGTTACACTGACATAATTTAAAACTAAACCCCAATGAATTTGTAATTTTTCTTAAACATCTACTCTCTGACATATTTCAGCTTTCTTGATTAAAATAAAATATTTAGGAGAACTTTATTAATTTTTGACATTTTTTATTAAATGTAAGTGAACACTTTAAAGTCTCAAAACAATAAAATGGTTATTTACACACATGCACACAACTATGCACAAAGAAAACCAAACCAATCCAAACCACTTGTAACTTCACTTTTTATTTGGTACTTTTAAGTGTGATTCATATAAGGTTTATATAAACTAGTAATGTTACCAAAATCTAGGCTAAAACCACATATGGTCTAATCAGCTTCAACATAAGTGAAAAGGAATTATGAAATTAAGTGGTTGATACTAGGGCAATTGTACTGAAAAGGTATACTAGTATTCATAGAGTTTTGCCTCAGAATATTCTTGTGTAGATGATTAATAAATCAGGTAATGGCTTATATTATGTTCATAGTGGTTACTTTAGTCATTTCTAGCTGATTCTCCATGAACAATTTTAAAAAAGCGTTAGTTTTGCTAGTATTTTTCACTGATGTTTTATTCTACTCCCTAAAACAAACCTGCTTTGGCTTACACATAATCATAAAACGTCTTTTATGCTTTTATTATAAACATTTTCCTACCCCATTTAGCAAAATCTAAATTTGGCCTAAAATTTTAAAACTTCTCAAGTTATAAATAAAGCAGATTTGAAACAGAGTATTCATTTTTTTAAATCAAAAAATTTGGGGGATGGGGAGTGGAGGGGTAGATGATATAAATAATAGTGCAGAAATTCAGAGGGAAAATGAAATAACTCAAATTTGACTTGCACTTGGAGAAATACTCTTTCTGAATGTTCTGCTTTTAGTTGAACATTGATACTCTTGATCATTGGGAAGAACATCTAGATCTGTGAATACACTCCATGTTTTCTCTTTCTTTTGGGCTGTAGTGAACTCCTTATCCTTCTCCCAGAATACTCTCCTCTGGCTTGTTTTCTTCAATTATCCTCTCTCGTCCTGTGTCAAGTTTATTCTTATTTATCTCTTAGATATCCTGTTCATCAATACTTTGCCCATAAGGTGTTCACTGGCTGCCAGGTTTTGGATACCTTTAAATTTTCCATCAAAACACTTGTTCCATTGATTGACTTGGCCATTTTCATACTGGCATCCACAGCTAGTATCTAAGTTTGAGAAAACAAGTTCCTTGACCATAGTAGTAACCATTGCATCTCTACCATTTATTGAGCTGAGCCCCTGCATGTAGTAAGTGTTCAACAAATAGTTGATGAAAAACAAAGAAATTAATACTTAATTTTCATCTCATTTGAAATGCCAACTATCTTTCATAATAAACACATTTGTGCTTTCAATGGACTTTTAACAACTTCCTTTCATGAGAAGAGATTCCTCCTGCTTCCATCTTTGAGCCTTAGCTATATTCACTCACAAGCAGAATTGAGAATAAAGTAGAAGTTTTCTTTTTATATTATTCTTTCTTTATCCTAGTGTTGCATTTTTTTACTACTTCCCAGGACCACTTACTTATCCTACTCTACTTTGCCGTACTCCCACGTTCATCCCTAACAATGCTGTCTTGTGGCTGGGTGCGGTGGCTCATAACTGTAATCCCAGCACTTTGGAAGGCCAAGACAGGTGGATCACTCGAGGCCAAGAGTTTGAGACCAGCCTAGGCAACATGGTGAAACCCTGTCTCTACAAAAAAATTACAAAAATTAGCCAGGTGTGATGGTGCGCTTCTGTAGCCCCAGCTACACAGGAGGCTGAAGTGGGAGAATCACTTGAACTCAAGAGGTAGAGATTGCAGTGAGCTGAGATCACACCACTGTACTCCAGCCTGTGCAATCAATCAAGACTCTATCTCAATAACAAAAATAAAAAAATTTAAAAAAAAAACCTCTGTGTTTCCTGTATTTCTCCGAGTCTGAATAGAACATTGATTATCACCTATGAACTGTGTAGTAGCTATCAGGAATTGAGAAAAGGGGAAATATTTTTTGAAGAAAAACAAACAAACCAATTATTTCCAATGATGGCTTCCCCATTTCTCAATTCTGGTCCTTTGACAATTTATTTAACCTCTATAAACTTTCTCTCTATATATAAAATAGGTATAATTAAACAACTTCAATGAGATTGCTGTGAAGATTAAATAGGTATATATGTTAATTATCTATACCAATTCATCTATTATTGTAGATGATTGTTAGATACAACAATTTTTGTTATTAACTCCATCACAAGCTAGAAAAGAACATTACATTAATATCACCTGTAAATTTGTATGAAAAAGTACAACAATATATTTCCAAAATTAAGTGGCTGAATAGATTAATCAGTCAAATAGGACTTTTGAGAGTTTTAAAATGGGCTCACATTTATTGACACATACATTATTCCTTCTTTTTTTTTTGACAATAGTATATGCTCTTCTTTCAGTAGCACTCTTTCAACATTGTATCCATTGCTTATCTAATTTCTACCTTCTAATTTCCTTCTATTGCCACATAAGAGAGACAGTTGAAAGAATATTTTTTTACGTGAAGTTAAAGAGGTTGAAGAATAACATGATATTCCATAACACCGAACTTGCTGTGAGCGAGCACAATACACCAAGAAAGAATTAAATAGGCAGAATTCAACAGTACATCTGAAGGATTCAAACAAGAAAATGCATACCATTCTTTACTTCTTGCCTTACAAATGTGGATGAGTATGCTGGCACCATTGGAAGAAGACTCCAAATCTCCTATTATTTTAAGTATGATATAATATATAACTTACTTTTTGCAGAGAAATGGTAAATAAAAATTTATTTAATCCTGCAGTTATTTATAAAATAAAAATCTTTGTCATATTACTCATTTGACAGAAAATTAACAATATTACCTAAAGAACACCCCAGATTTATAATATTTGAAGAGGTTTTATGTTTTAAATCAATTACTTTTTGAATATGAAATACATAGATATAGAATAATCATCATGCATAGATACAGATTGAATAAATATTGCAATAAAAAAGAAAACAAAGATTGTTACACTGGATTTAGAAAAATGAACATCTGAACTATAGCATATACTGACATACTTTACATATAATTATACAGAAATGTCAAAAGAAAAAGAAAAAAAAAATGTATGTACTACCAAGCAAATAACAATCAAAAGGAAGTTAAGTAACTATACTATTCAAAGAACAGTATCAAAGAATGTAGAATTTAATGCAAGGTAATTGCTAAGAAAAAAATTTTTCATAATGATTAAGACATCAATCAATTTATGTGCATGCACCTAATAACATAACTTCAATAAATGTATGAGTTGACAGAACAAAAAGAAAATAGTAAGAATAATGAAGATACAAATAATCTGATTAATGTATTTTACCTAAAACTACTATGCCCTAAATCAATAGATTATATATTATTTCAATTATCCCTAAAACTTTACTAATATTGATCCTATGCTGAGCCATAAAACAGTTCTCAATAAAGCTCCAAAAATTTAAAAATAGCCAGGTGCAGTGGCTCACACCTATAAACCTAGCACTTTGGGAGGCCCAAGCAAGAGCATCACTTGAGCCTAGGGGTTCAAGATCAGCCTGAGCAGCATAAGGAGATCCCCATTTCTACAAAAAAATACAATAAATTAGCCAGGTGTGATGGATCATGCCTGTAGTCCCAGCTATACAGGAGGCTGAGGTGGGAGGATCACCTAAGCCCAGGAGTTCAAGGCTACAGTGAGCTGTTATTGTGCCACTGAACTGCAGCCTGGGTGACAGAGTGTGACCCTGTCTCGAAATTAATTTGGTCTTTGGTTTTCTGATTCTTTTAGTTCACTTAGAATAATGGCTTCCAGCTGCATCCATGTTGTTGCAAAGGACCTGATTTCATTCTTTTTTGTGTCTGCATAATATTTTATGGTGTACATGCAATACATTTTCTTTATCCAGTCCATCATTGATGGGCACTGGGGTTAATTCCATGTTTCTTTTATTATTATATAAATAGTACTTCTCTACATATTTTTTTAAAAATACATCCGTATTTTATGTGTGTTTAAAAAACAGATTTCTATATACACTTTTATACCAACATCATGTTGGTTAAAAAAAAAAAAATGATGTGTTTGATGTCTTCTACTTCTGTTTTTTCCTCTCTTCCTTTTATTTCATTTTTGACTTTAAAACTAAATCATAACATGTTGATGCTATGACATTTCATTCATAAAACTTTTGACAGTTACATATTCATGGTGGATTATGTGTTATGAAGCAGAAAACAAGCTCTCTTTGTTTGTTTGTATGTTTAATGATTTCTGCCTTGATTTCTGCTTTGTACAGAATTATTATTCTTACCATAAACATTCTTACCTTGCTTGCTTTTACCTAATGTGACTTTGACCATTCTTTTTATTGTATTTTATTTTATTATTATATTTTAAATTTTTGTGGGTACCAAGTAGACAAATATATTTATGGAGTACATGAGATATTTTTAAACAGGCATACAATGCATAATAATCACATCAAGGTAAATGGGATATCCATCACTTCATGCATTTATCCTTTCTTTGTGTCATAAATAGTCCAATTATACTCGAAGCTATTTTAAAACATACAATAAATTATTGTTGACTGTAGTCATCCTGCTGTGCTACCAAATACTGTATCTCATTCATTCTGTTTAACTATATTTTTTAGCTCTTTAACCATTCCCACTCCCCACACCCCGTTACCCCCCCCAGCCTCTGCTGTCATTTATTTGACTAACCTCTTGAGTTTGTTTTAATATTTTAGCTCCCATAAATAAGAACATGTGAAATTTGCCTTTTTGTGCCTGTCTTATTACACTTAACATAATGTCTTCCAGTTCCATCCATGTTGTTGCAAATGACAGGATCTTATTCTTTTTTTGTGGCTGAATAGTACTCCATTGTGTATCTGTATCACATTTTCTTTGTTCATTTGTCTGTTGATGGACACGTAGATTGATTCAAAATCTTGGCTACTGTGAATAGTGCTGCAATAAACATGGAAGTGCAGCTATCTCTTTTCTTGATATATTGATTTCTTTTCTTTTGGATATATACTTAGCAGTTGGATTGCTGGATCATATGGTAGCTCTATCTTTAGTTTTTAAAGAAACTTCCAAACTGTTCTCCCTAGTAGCTGCACTAAATAACATTTCCACCAACAGTGTAGGAAAGATCTTTTGTCCACAACCTCACCAGCATTCCTTATTGTCTGTTTTTTGGATACAAGCCATTTTAACTGGGGTAAGATGCGATCTCATTGTAGTTTTGATTTGCATTTCTCTGATGATCAATGATGTTGAGCACTTTTTATATACCTCTTTGCCATTTGTATGTCTTCTTTTGAGAAATGTCTGTTCAGATCTCTTGTCCATTTTTTAATCAGATGATTTAACTTTTTCCTATTGAGTTGTTTACATTCCTTATATATTCTGATTATTAATCCCTTGTCAGATGGGTAATTTGCTCATATTTTTGCCCATTCTGAAGACTGTCTCTTCACTTTATTGATTGTTTTCTTTGCTACACAGAAGCTTTTTAACTGGATGTGACCCAATTTCTCCTTTTTCATTCTGGTTAACTGTACTTTTGGGGTATTAGTCAAGAAATCTTTGCCCAGTCCATTGTCCCTGAGAATTTCCCCAACGTTTTCTTTTAGTAATTTTATAGTTTGAGGTCTTATATTTAGGTCTTTAATCCATTTTGATTTGATTTCTGTGTATGGTAAGAGACAAGGGTCTAGTTTCATTCTTCTGCTTCTGAATATCCAATTTTCCCAGGACTACGTATTAAAGAGACTATCATTTCCAAAATACATTTTCTTGCCATTTTTGTGAAAAATGAGTTCAGTGTAGGTGTATCGGTTTATTTCTGGGTTCTCTGCTTTGTTCCATTGATCTAGGTGTCTGCTTTTTATGACAGTGCCAGGCTTCTTGGGTTACTATAGCTCAGTAGTATAATTTGAACCCAGGTAATATGATTCTTCCAGTTTTATACATTTTGCTTAGGATAACTTTTGCTATTCTGAGTCTTTTGTGGTTCCATATAAATTTTAGAATTTTTTTTTCTATTTCTGTAAAGAGTGTTATTGGTATTTTGATAAAGATTGCATTGAATCTGTACATTGCTTTGGATATCATGAATATGTTAACAATATTTATTATTCCAACCCATGAACATGAAATATCTTTCCATCTTTTGATGTCTTCTTCAGTTTCTTGCATTAATATTTTATAGATCATTGTAGAGATCTTTAACTTCTTTGGTTAAACCTATTCCCAGGTATTTTGTTTTATTTGTGGCTATTACAAATGAAGTTACTTTCTTGATTTCTTTTTCTGGTTGTTCACAGTTGGCATACATAATGCTACTGATTGTCGTATGTTGATTTTGTATACTGCAACTTTAATGAATTTGTTTATCAGTTCTAATAGTGTTTTGGTGGAGTCTTTATATTTTTCCAAATATAAGATTATATCAGCCACAAATTGATATGATATATGATATAATATGATATGATATATGATATGATATGATCAGCTTATAGATAATATGATCTTTTACTTGGAAAAATATAAGAAAAAAGTTTTTTAAGGATTATATACTTTTTAAAGTATATTTGAGGATCATATTTGAAAAAACAGTTTGGGTTGTTTTTTTTTTTCTTTTTCTTTATTGTGAAGAGATGTTGAATTTTATCAAATGCTTTTTCAGGATCGGTTAAAATTATCTTTTGTTTTTTCATTTATTCTGTCGATGTGATGTATTGCACTGATTGATTTGCACGTGTTGAATTATTCTTCCATCCCTGGTCATATCACTGGTGGTGACAAATGATCTTTTTACTGTGCTGTTTCATCACATGGTATTTTACTGAAGATTTTCGCATTCATGTTCCTCGAGGATATTGGCCTACAGTTGCCTTTTTTTTTTAATGTGCCTTGTTCTATTTTCAGTATTAGAATAATACTGATCTCATAGAATGAGTATGGAAATATACCTTCCACCGCTATTTTTGGAAATAGTTTGAGTAGGATCAGTATTAGTTATTTCAATGTTGGGAAAATTCAGCAATGAAGTCATCATATCCTAGGCTTTTCATTATTGGTAGAATTTTTATTACAGCTTTTGTCTCATTGTTTGTTATTGGTCTGTTAAGGTTTTGTATTTGTTCGTGGTTCAATCTTGGTAGGTTATATGTATCTAGACATTTATCCATTTCTTGTAAGTTTTGAAATTTATTTGCATAGAATTGCTCATACTAGCTTCTAACAATGTGCTAAATTTCTATGATATTGGATGTAATGTCTGCTTTTCCATCTCAGATTTTATTTACTTGGATCTTCTCTCTTTTTTTCTTCATCCTGTTAATGATCTGTACATTTTATTTATCTTATTTTGAAAAACCAGCTTTTCACTGTGTTGATCTTTTCTATTGCTCGTTTTTGTTTAAATTTCATTTATTTCTTCTCTGATCTTTATTATTTCTTTTCTTCTACTAATTTTGGGTTTGGTTTGCTCTTGCTTTTCTAGTTTTTTAAGACGCATTATTACATTGTATGTTTGAAGTTTTTCTACTTTTTTGATGTAGGTGATTATTTCTATAAACTTTCCTCTTAGTACTGCTTCTGCTGTATCTCACAGTTTTTGCTCTGTTGGGTTACAATTTTTATATGTTTCAAAATTTTTTTAAATGTTTTTCTTAATTTCTTCATTGACCCTGTGGTCATTCACGAGCATATTGTTGCATTTCCATGTATTTGTACAGTTTTCGAAGTTCCTCTTCTTATTGATTTCTAGTTTTATTTCATTGTGCTCAGAGAAGATATTTGATATGATTTCAATTCTTTAGAATTTTTAAGACTAATTTTGTGGTCTATGATATGGTCTGTCCTAGGGAATGATCCATGTGCTGAGGAGAAGAATGTGTGTTTGCAACCACTGGATGAAATGTTCTGTAAATATCAATTAGGTCCATTTGGTCTATAGTACTCATTAAGTTAGATGTTTCTTTGTTGACTTTCTGTCTGCATGATTTAGCCAGTGCTGAAAGTGAGGTGTTGAAGGTTCCAGCTAATATTGTATTGGGGTCTCTCTCTTGTTTTCTAACAATATTTGCATTATATATCCGGATACACCAGTGTTGTGTGCATATATATTTACAAGTATTATATCGTCTTGCTGAACTGACTGCTTTATCTTTATTTAATGACTTTCTTTATCTTTTATATAGCTTTTGTCTTGAAGTCTACTTTGTCTGATACAAGTAAAGCTACTCCTGCTCTTTTTTGGTTTCCATTTGCATGAAACATGTTTTTCTTTTCTTTTATTTTCAGTCTATTTGTATCTTTATAGATGAATTGTGTTTCCGGTAGCAACAGAGCATGGGGTCTTATTTTTTGTCCACTTTGTCTTTTGTTTGGAGAGTTTAGTTCATTTACATTCAATGCTACTGTTGAAAAGAATGTACTCCCACCATGTTGTTATTTGTTTTCTGGTCTTTCTTTCTTTCTTTCTTTCTTTCTTTCTTTCTTTCTTTCTTTCT
>NW_022321239.1:0-10732 GCF_002776525.5 Piliocolobus tephrosceles | reverse complement strand
AGAAAGAAAGAAAGAAAGAAAGAAAGAAAGAAAGAAAGAAAGAAAGACCAGAAAACAAATAACAACATGGTGGGAGTACATTCTTTTCAACAGTAGCATTGAATGTAAATGAACTAAACTCTCCAAACAAAAGACAAAGTGGACAAAAAATAAGACCCCATGCTCTGTTGCTACCGGAAACACAATTCATCTATAAAGATACAAATAGACTGAAAATAAAAGAAAAGAAAAACATGTTTCATGCAAATGGAAACCAAAAAAGAGCAGGAGTAGCTTTACTTGTATCAGACAAAGTAGACTTCAAGACAAAAGCTATATAAAAGATAAAGAAAGTCATTAAATAAAGATAAAGCAGTCAGTTCAGCAAGACGATATAATACTTGTAAATATATATGCACACAACACTGGTGTATCCGGATATATAATGCAAATATTGTTAGAAAACAAGAGAGAGACCCCAATACAATATTAGCTGGAACCTTCAACACCTCACTTTCAGCACTGGCTAAATCATGCAGACAGAAAGTCAACAAAGAAACATCTAACTTAATGAGTACTATAGACCAAATGGACCTAATTGATATTTACAGAACATTTCATCCAGTGGTTGCAAACACACATTCTTCTCCTCAGCACATGGATCATTCCCTAGGACAGACCATATCATAGACCACAAAATTAGTCTTAAAAATTCTAAAGAATTGAAATCATATCAAATATCTTCTCTGAGCACAATGAAATAAAACTAGAAATCAATAAGAAGAGGAACTTCGAAAACTGTACAAATACATGGAAATGCAACAATATGCTCGTGAATGACCACAGGGTCAATGAAGAAATTAAGAAAAACATTTAAAAAAATTTTGAAACATATAAAAATTGTAACCCAACAGAGCAAAAACTGTGAGATACAGCAGAAGCAGTACTAAGAGGAAAGTTTATAGAAATAATCACCTACATCAAAAAAGTAGAAAAACTTCAAACATACAATGTAATAATGCGTCTTAAAAAACTAGAAAAGCAAGAGCAAACCAAACCCAAAATTAGTAGAAGAAAAGAAATAATAAAGATCAGAGAAGAAATAAATGAAATTTAAACAAAAACGAGCAATAGAAAAGATCAACACAGTGAAAAGCTGGTTTTTCAAAATAAGATAAATAAAATGTACAGATCATTAACAGGATGAAGAAAAAAAGAGAGAAGATCCAAGTAAATAAAATCTGAGATGGAAAAGCAGACATTACATCCAATATCATAGAAATTTAGCACATTGTTAGAAGCTAGTATGAGCAATTCTATGCAAATAAATTTCAAAACTTACAAGAAATGGATAAATGTCTAGATACATATAACCTACCAAGATTGAACCACGAACAAATACAAAACCTTAACAGACCAATAACAAACAATGAGACAAAAGCTGTAATAAAAATTCTACCAATAATGAAAAGCCTAGGATATGATGACTTCATTGCTGAATTTTCCCAACATTGAAATAACTAATACTGATCCTACTCAAACTATTTCCAAAAATAGCGGTGGAAGGTATATTTCCATACTCATTCTATGAGATCAGTATTATTCTAATACTGAAAATAGAACAAGGCACATTAAAAAAAAAAGGCAACTGTAGGCCAATATCCTCGAGGAACATGAATGCGAAAATCTTCAGTAAAATACCATGTGATGAAACAGCACAGTAAAAAGATCATTTGTCACCACCAGTGATATGACCAGGGATGGAAGAATAATTCAACACGTGCAAATCAATCAGTGCAATACATCACATCGACAGAATAAATGAAAAAACAAAAGATAATTTTAACCGATCCTGAAAAAGCATTTGATAAAATTCAACATCTCTTCACAATAAAGAAAAAGAAAAAAAAAAACAACCCAAACTGTTTTTTCAAATATGATCCTCAAATATACTTTAAAAAGTATATAATCCTTAAAAAACTTTTTTCTTATATTTTTCCAAGTAAAAGATCATATTATCTATAAGCTGATCATATCATATCATATATCATATCATATTATATCATATATCATATCAATTTGTGGCTGATATAATCTTATATTTGGAAAAATATAAAGACTCCACCAAAACACTATTAGAACTGATAAACAAATTCATTAAAGTTGCAGTATACAAAATCAACATACGACAATCAGTAGCATTATGTATGCCAACTGTGAACAACCAGAAAAAGAAATCAAGAAAGTAACTTCATTTGTAATAGCCACAAATAAAACAAAATACCTGGGAATAGGTTTAACCAAAGAAGTTAAAGATCTCTACAATGATCTATAAAATATTAATGCAAGAAACTGAAGAAGACATCAAAAGATGGAAAGATATTTCATGTTCATGGGTTGGAATAATAAATATTGTTAACATATTCATGATATCCAAAGCAATGTACAGATTCAATGCAATCTTTATCAAAATACCAATAACACTCTTTACAGAAATAGAAAAAAAAATTCTAAAATTTATATGGAACCACAAAAGACTCAGAATAGCAAAAGTTATCCTAAGCAAAATGTATAAAACTGGAAGAATCATATTACCTGGGTTCAAATTATACTACTGAGCTATAGTAACCCAAGAAGCCTGGCACTGTCATAAAAAGCAGACACCTAGATCAATGGAACAAAGCAGAGAACCCAGAAATAAACCGATACACCTACACTGAACTCATTTTTCACAAAAATGGCAAGAAAATGTATTTTGGAAATGATAGTCTCTTTAATACGTAGTCCTGGGAAAATTGGATATTCAGAAGCAGAAGAATGAAACTAGACCCTTGTCTCTTACCATACACAGAAATCAAATCAAAATGGATTAAAGACCTAAATATAAGACCTCAAACTATAAAATTACTAAAAGAAAACGTTGGGGAAATTCTCAGGGACAATGGACTGGGCAAAGATTTCTTGACTAATACCCCAAAAGTACAGTTAACCAGAATGAAAAAGGAGAAATTGGGTCACATCCAGTTAAAAAGCTTCTGTGTAGCAAAGAAAACAATCAATAAAGTGAAGAGACAGTCTTCAGAATGGGCAAAAATATGAGCAAATTACCCATCTGACAAGGGATTAATAATCAGAATATATAAGGAATGTAAACAACTCAATAGGAAAAAGTTAAATCATCTGATTAAAAAATGGACAAGAGATCTGAACAGACATTTCTCAAAAGAAGACATACAAATGGCAAAGAGGTATATAAAAAGTGCTCAACATCATTGATCATCAGAGAAATGCAAATCAAAACTACAATGAGATCGCATCTTACCCCAGTTAAAATGGCTTGTATCCAAAAAACAGACAATAAGGAATGCTGGTGAGGTTGTGGACAAAAGATCTTTCCTACACTGTTGGTGGAAATGTTATTTAGTGCAGCTACTAGGGAGAACAGTTTGGAAGTTTCTTTAAAAACTAAAGATAGAGCTACCATATGATCCAGCAATCCAACTGCTAAGTATATATCCAAAAGAAAAGAAATCAATATATCAAGAAAAGAGATAGCTGCACTTCCATGTTTATTGCAGCACTATTCACAGTAGCCAAGATTTTGAATCAATCTACGTGTCCATCAACAGACAAATGAACAAAGAAAATGTGATACAGATACACAATGGAGTACTATTCAGCCACAAAAAAAGAATAAGATCCTGTCATTTGCAACAACATGGATGGAACTGGAAGACATTATGTTAAGTGTAATAAGACAGGCACAAAAAGGCAAATTTCACATGTTCTTATTTATGGGAGCTAAAATATTAAAACAAACTCAAGAGGTTAGTCAAATAAATGACAGCAGAGGCTGGGGGGGGTAACGGGGTGTGGGGAGTGGGAATGGTTAAAGAGCTAAAAAATATAGTTAAACAGAATGAATGAGATACAGTATTTGGTAGCACAGCAGGATGACTACAGTCAACAATAATTTATTGTATGTTTTAAAATAGCTTCGAGTATAATTGGACTATTTATGACACAAAGAAAGGATAAATGCATGAAGTGATGGATATCCCATTTACCTTGATGTGATTATTATGCATTGTATGCCTGTTTAAAAATATCTCATGTACTCCATAAATATATTTGTCTACTTGGTACCCACAAAAATTTAAAATATAATAATAAAATAAAATACAATAAAAAGAATGGTCAAAGTCACATTAGGTAAAAGCAAGCAAGGTAAGAATGTTTATGGTAAGAATAATAATTCTGTACAAAGCAGAAATCAAGGCAGAAATCATTAAACATACAAACAAACAAAGAGAGCTTGTTTTCTGCTTCATAACACATAATCCACCATGAATATGTAACTGTCAAAAGTTTTATGAATGAAATGTCATAGCATCAACATGTTATGATTTAGTTTTAAAGTCAAAAATGAAATAAAAGGAAGAGAGGAAAAAACAGAAGTAGAAGACATCAAACACATCATTTTTTTTTTTTTAACCAACATGATGTTGGTATAAAAGTGTATATAGAAATCTGTTTTTTAAACACACATAAAATACGGATGTATTTTTAAAAAAATATGTAGAGAAGTACTATTTATATAATAATAAAAGAAACATGGAATTAACCCCAGTGCCCATCAATGATGGACTGGATAAAGAAAATGTATTGCATGTACACCATAAAATATTATGCAGACACAAAAAAGAATGAAATCAGGTCCTTTGCAACAACATGGATGCAGCTGGAAGCCATTATTCTAAGTGAACTAAAAGAATCAGAAAACCAAAGACCAAATTAATTTCGAGACAGGGTCACACTCTGTCACCCAGGCTGCAGTTCAGTGGCACAATAACAGCTCACTGTAGCCTTGAACTCCTGGGCTTAGGTGATCCTCCCACCTCAGCCTCCTGTATAGCTGGGACTACAGGCATGATCCATCACACCTGGCTAATTTATTGTATTTTTTTGTAGAAATGGGGATCTCCTTATGCTGCTCAGGCTGATCTTGAACCCCTAGGCTCAAGTGATGCTCTTGCTTGGGCCTCCCAAAGTGCTAGGTTTATAGGTGTGAGCCACTGCACCTGGCTATTTTTAAATTTTTGGAGCTTTATTGAGAACTGTTTTATGGCTCAGCATAGGATCAATATTAGTAAAGTTTTAGGGATAATTGAAATAATATATAATCTATTGATTTAGGGCATAGTAGTTTTAGGTAAAATACATTAATCAGATTATTTGTATCTTCATTATTCTTACTATTTTCTTTTTGTTCTGTCAACTCATACATTTATTGAAGTTATGTTATTAGGTGCATGCACATAAATTGATTGATGTCTTAATCATTATGAAAAATTTTTTTCTTAGCAATTACCTTGCATTAAATTCTACATTCTTTGATACTGTTCTTTGAATAGTATAGTTACTTAACTTCCTTTTGATTGTTATTTGCTTGGTAGTACATACATTTTTTTTTTCTTTTTCTTTTGACATTTCTGTATAATTATATGTAAAGTATGTCAGTATATGCTATAGTTCAGATGTTCATTTTTCTAAATCCAGTGTAACAATCTTTGTTTTCTTTTTTATTGCAATATTTATTCAATCTGTATCTATGCATGATGATTATTCTATATCTATGTATTTCATATTCAAAAAGTAATTGATTTAAAACATAAAACCTCTTCAAATATTATAAATCTGGGGTGTTCTTTAGGTAATATTGTTAATTTTCTGTCAAATGAGTAATATGACAAAGATTTTTATTTTATAAATAACTGCAGGATTAAATAAATTTTTATTTACCATTTCTCTGCAAAAAGTAAGTTATATATTATATCATACTTAAAATAATAGGAGATTTGGAGTCTTCTTCCAATGGTGCCAGCATACTCATCCACATTTGTAAGGCAAGAAGTAAAGAATGGTATGCATTTTCTTGTTTGAATCCTTCAGATGTACTGTTGAATTCTGCCTATTTAATTCTTTCTTGGTGTATTGTGCTCGCTCACAGCAAGTTCGGTGTTATGGAATATCATGTTATTCTTCAACCTCTTTAACTTCACGTAAAAAAATATTCTTTCAACTGTCTCTCTTATGTGGCAATAGAAGGAAATTAGAAGGTAGAAATTAGATAAGCAATGGATACAATGTTGAAAGAGTGCTACTGAAAGAAGAGCATATACTATTGTCAAAAAAAAAAGAAGGAATAATGTATGTGTCAATAAATGTGAGCCCATTTTAAAACTCTCAAAAGTCCTATTTGACTGATTAATCTATTCAGCCACTTAATTTTGGAAATATATTGTTGTACTTTTTCATACAAATTTACAGGTGATATTAATGTAATGTTCTTTTCTAGCTTGTGATGGAGTTAATAACAAAAATTGTTGTATCTAACAATCATCTACAATAATAGATGAATTGGTATAGATAATTAACATATATACCTATTTAATCTTCACAGCAATCTCATTGAAGTTGTTTAATTATACCTATTTTATATATAGAGAGAAAGTTTATAGAGGTTAAATAAATTGTCAAAGGACCAGAATTGAGAAATGGGGAAGCCATCATTGGAAATAATTGGTTTGTTTGTTTTTCTTCAAAAAATATTTCCCCTTTTCTCAATTCCTGATAGCTACTACACAGTTCATAGGTGATAATCAATGTTCTATTCAGACTCGGAGAAATACAGGAAACACAGAGGTTTTTTTTTTAAATTTTTTTATTTTTGTTATTGAGATAGAGTCTTGATTGATTGCACAGGCTGGAGTACAGTGGTGTGATCTCAGCTCACTGCAATCTCTACCTCTTGAGTTCAAGTGATTCTCCCACTTCAGCCTCCTGTGTAGCTGGGGCTACAGAAGCGCACCATCACACCTGGCTAATTTTTGTAATTTTTTTGTAGAGACAGGGTTTCACCATGTTGCCTAGGCTGGTCTCAAACTCTTGGCCTCGAGTGATCCACCTGTCTTGGCCTTCCAAAGTGCTGGGATTACAGTTATGAGCCACCGCACCCAGCCACAAGACAGCATTGTTAGGGATGAACGTGGGAGTACGGCAAAGTAGAGTAGGATAAGTAAGTGGTCCTGGGAAGTAGTAAAAAAATGCAACACTAGGATAAAGAAAGAATAATATAAAAAGAAAACTTCTACTTTATTCTCAATTCTGCTTGTGAGTGAATATAGCTAAGGCTCAAAGATGGAAGCAGGAGGAATCTCTTCTCATGAAAGGAAGTTGTTAAAAGTCCATTGAAAGCACAAATGTGTTTATTATGAAAGATAGTTGGCATTTCAAATGAGATGAAAATTAAGTATTAATTTCTTTGTTTTTCATCAACTATTTGTTGAACACTTACTACATGCAGGGGCTCAGCTCAATAAATGGTAGAGATGCAATGGTTACTACTATGGTCAAGGAACTTGTTTTCTCAAACTTAGATACTAGCTGTGGATGCCAGTATGAAAATGGCCAAGTCAATCAATGGAACAAGTGTTTTGATGGAAAATTTAAAGGTATCCAAAACCTGGCAGCCAGTGAACACCTTATGGGCAAAGTATTGATGAACAGGATATCTAAGAGATAAATAAGAATAAACTTGACACAGGACGAGAGAGGATAATTGAAGAAAACAAGCCAGAGGAGAGTATTCTGGGAGAAGGATAAGGAGTTCACTACAGCCCAAAAGAAAGAGAAAACATGGAGTGTATTCACAGATCTAGATGTTCTTCCCAATGATCAAGAGTATCAATGTTCAACTAAAAGCAGAACATTCAGAAAGAGTATTTCTCCAAGTGCAAGTCAAATTTGAGTTATTTCATTTTCCCTCTGAATTTCTGCACTATTATTTATATCATCTACCCCTCCACTCCCCATCCCCCAAATTTTTTGATTTAAAAAAATGAATACTCTGTTTCAAATCTGCTTTATTTATAACTTGAGAAGTTTTAAAATTTTAGGCCAAATTTAGATTTTGCTAAATGGGGTAGGAAAATGTTTATAATAAAAGCATAAAAGACGTTTTATGATTATGTGTAAGCCAAAGCAGGTTTGTTTTAGGGAGTAGAATAAAACATCAGTGAAAAATACTAGCAAAACTAACGCTTTTTTAAAATTGTTCATGGAGAATCAGCTAGAAATGACTAAAGTAACCACTATGAACATAATATAAGCCATTACCTGATTTATTAATCATCTACACAAGAATATTCTGAGGCAAAACTCTATGAATACTAGTATACCTTTTCAGTACAATTGCCCTAGTATCAACCACTTAATTTCATAATTCCTTTTCACTTATGTTGAAGCTGATTAGACCATATGTGGTTTTAGCCTAGATTTTGGTAACATTACTAGTTTATATAAACCTTATATGAATCACACTTAAAAGTACCAAATAAAAAGTGAAGTTACAAGTGGTTTGGATTGGTTTGGTTTTCTTTGTGCATAGTTGTGTGCATGTGTGTAAATAACCATTTTATTGTTTTGAGACTTTAAAGTGTTCACTTACATTTAATAAAAAATGTCAAAAATTAATAAAGTTCTCCTAAATATTTTATTTTAATCAAGAAAGCTGAAATATGTCAGAGAGTAGATGTTTAAGAAAAATTACAAATTCATTGGGGTTTAGTTTTAAATTATGTCAGTGTAACTTGTCATATTGAGCTGTTAATTGTATATTACATTTTTGTTTGCAAACTTTTACATTTTATCCTCTTTACTCAAGTAGAATTACTTGCTATAAAGCTACTGAATAAACATTTAAGATGCCAACTTTGTCAGTTTCTCCTAATTGACATTAAGTGCCATGTCTTGGTAATGCTTGAAACACCCATAGCCCAGAGCTTAATGATTCTGGTATAGCAGAAACTCTAGGAATATGTGAATGGTTTTGTTGATTCACCCAGGAATTAATCCTCTTCTATTTTTCACAAAGGAAGTAGATTCAGTAGGATAAGAAAGGACCATGAAAAGTCACAACGAAGGAGAGGAACTGAGACTAGAAAATATCACATTACAGCTCCAACACCTCTCTCTATGTATATCCTGTATCCCTTATTTGGCTTGGAGAAATGTCTAGAAGGTTGTAATAGCTCAGATGAATCTTAGACTGGTAAGACGTAGCCAGGAGAAGAAAATGGAGATGCAGTCCAGGAAGAGGAAGACAAGTAAAGTGATGTAGATGTGGGTTTCTACATAGACCAGGTTGCTTATTGTTGAAAAACACATAAGAGGGTCGAGTAATGCAAATTAGGGGTGGTGAGGCTGTCTAGGATATTCCTTACGATGTTAAGGAGAAGCAGTCTTCTCTCTACATTCCTCTGTCACACTCCTGTAAGACCTAGCCTCTTCTCCGCTCACTAGAGATTTTGTAGATTTTACATTCTAAACATTTCTCAGACTTATTTCTTGCTCTCAAGTCTCAGACCATTGCTTTTGGTCAAAGCATATTAGATTATATTAGATCATTGCAACCATATATCCTCATAGTACCTTTCTCTTTCTTGAGCCATATCCATCATTTCTTATTAGAATCTCTGATCAGCTTCACCAAGTCCTCCAACCGCCCAGCCTAGGTCTGTCTTGCCCACCAAAATACCCCTTTTGGCAAGCACTGTTCCTCACACAGAGTGAATGATGAATCAAAATTGATGGAGTGAATGAAATCCTTACCTAAACCTTTGCGATAGTCTCCCATCTGCTCTCTTTGACTTCAATTCTTCTCCTGTTTCTTCCATCTACCATTCTGCAACAACGGCACATAGGAGAAAGACACCTGCCTTATAAATAAATATCATATATTCATACAGAAATTTGAACATTTATTCACAAACATTTACTTAAGAAAGATTTCTGAGTGGACTCCCAAAAAGATGCCTGAAATGGGTGCTAAATTTTAAGGCTCTTTCAAAGAGTTATATTTCTAATTTCTATATTTCTCTGTGTAAGGAAATTATGAAGCATGGCCCCAAACTTTTGAACTAAATTTGTCCCTAAGTGTATTTTATTTTGTTTTCATATGACTTGTGGTAATTTCAATTAAGGAAATGACACTAGATATTGATTTCCCTCTTAAATGTACTTAATTTTCAAAGATTTCTAGAGATAAATTTTTTTATTTTCTTTAGCTTGAAGGGAAAAAGCACACATACACATTCCTTGTGTCTCTGAAAAGACAGATGTCAACAAATAGATTCCCTAATGAAAACAAAATGATCTGTTTCTCCTCTAGCATATTTATCCAGGGGTAATTCATTGGAAAGATATGACTTGGGATCCTGCACCAAGTGCATTTTGAATTCTATTCCTGACCATGTCACTGACTTAAATATGGCTCTCATTTCTCATGTGCCTTAATCTCTATGGCTACACAATGAATAATGCTGCAGGGTCCTGATAAGGATTTCATTGAAATGAAGAAGCACCAAAGACCAAACATTCATCATGGTGTGCTGTGTGCAATGGCTGTGGTAGGCGGATGGATGAGAAGTAAATGAGCCATCACCTCCCCATTTTCATCTAAAAGGGGCTCATTTCTTAGTTGACCAAATGGACATATACAGATTCTTCCTTTATTCAAGAAGCATTTGTAGAGCATGTCCTATGTGCCAGACACTGTTCTAGCCACTGGGGATGTGGCACTGAGACAAAACAGAAACAAATAATCTCTGCTGTCAAAGGAGCTTCAATTCTAATGAGGGAAAAAGAGTATGGAAATACAATACAGTATGAAAATTTTAGGCAGGTGGTTAGA
>NW_022321238.1:0-9458 GCF_002776525.5 Piliocolobus tephrosceles | reverse complement strand
TTCTTTCTTTCTTTCTTTCTTTCTTTCTTTCTTTCTTTCTTTCTTTCCTTCTTTCTTTCTTTCTTTCCTTCTTGTCTTCCTTTTAGTGAAGATTTAGATGGTATTATTTTATTTCTTGCATTTTATTTTTTGTGTATCTGTTGTATGTTTTTTTCATTTAATGTTACCACGAGGTTTGCAAATAATATAACCCATTATTTTTAATTGACAACTACGGATTGCAAAAACAAACAAAGAAACAGAAAACTAATAAAAATTCTACACTTTAACTTCATTTCTCCCATTTTTAAACTTTTTTGTTGTTGTTGTTTTTATTTATGTATTATTATACTATTTCTTGAAAAGATGTTACAGTTATTATTTTTGACAGGTTCATCTTTTAGATTTTTACTTAAAATGTTAGTGGTTACACACTATAAGTACAGTGTTATAATATTCTGTAATCCTCTGTTTACTTACTATTGCCAATAAGTTTTGTACTATCAGATGATTTCTTACTGCTCATTAATATCATTTCTTTCAGATTCAAGAACTCCTTGTAACATTTCTTATAGGACAGGTGTGGTGTAGCTCAGCTTTTGTTTATCTGGGAAAGTTTTTATTTTCCCTTCATGTTTAAAGGATATTTTTCTTGGATGTACTAGTCTAGGATAAACGTTATCTTCTTGAAGTACTTTGAATATGTTATGCTACTCTCTACTTGCCTGTAAAGTTGCCACTGAGAAGTCAGCTGCCATACTCTGTAACAAAACATATTTTGTAACATAACATAGTTTGTTTTTGTTATTTTCCCTTGCTACTTTTAGAATCCTTTTTTATTTTTTATGTTTCTTTGTCCTTGACTTTTGGGAGTTTGATTATCAAATGCCCTGAGGTAGTCTTCTTTGGATTAAATCTGCTTGGTGTTCTATAACCTTCTTGTACATGAATATTGATATCTTTCTCTAGGTCTGGGAAGCTCTGTTATTATCCCTTTGAATAAACTTTCTACCCCAATCTCTTTTTCTCTATTTTAAGAAAACTGTTAGATTTGTCTTTTTGAGGCATTTGCCATATCTTGTAGGCATACCTCATTCTTCTCTATATTTTTTTCTTTCATCTTCTCTATGTATTTTTGTAGCCTGTCTCTAAACTCAGCAATACATTCTTCTGTGGATCAGTTCTGCTAAGAGACTCTGTTGCATTCTTCAGTATGTTAATTGCATTTTCAGCTCTATAATTTTTTTCCTGATGCTCTTTAATGATTTAAATTTCTTTGTTAAATTTACCTGTTAGGATTCTTAACTCCTTCTCTGTGTTATATTGGATTTAGTTGAGCTTCCTTAATACAGTTATTTTGAATACTCTGAAAGTTCAAATAGCTCTGTCTCCCTGGGATTGGTCACTGGTACATCATTTAGTTCATTTGGTTGAGGTCATGTTTTCCAGGATGGTCTTGATGTTTACGGATGTGTGTCAGTGTCTGGGCATTGACGACTTAGGTATTTCTTGTAGTCTTTGCAGTCTCAGTTTGTTTGTACCCGTCCTTCTTGGGAAGGTTTTCCAGGTATTTGAAGGGACTTGGGTGTTGTGATTTAAATCTTTGGTGATTGCAGCTGTGTCTGCTTTAGGGGATACCCTAGGATCATTAATATTTTGTGTCTAGTGCATATTTGTGGAGGTTCTGCCTTGGTGTTCTTGGGTAAAGTCTGGGAGAATTCCCTGGATTACCAGACTGAGATTCTTGTTCTCTTTCCTTATTTTCCCCTTGAGAAATAGAATCTCTCTCTCTTCTCTCTCTCTCTCTCTCTCTCACACACACACACACACACTCTCTCTCTCTCTCTCTCTTTCTGAGCTGCCTCAAGCTGGGAGAAAAGTGACACAAGCACCCCTGTGGCTGCCACCACTGGGATAGCACTGGGTCAGACCCAAAGCCAGCACAGCTCTGCAAATTGCTCAAGGCCCACAGTGACCACTGCCTGGCTACCCCCTATCTTTACTAAGTCCCAAAGGTCTACAGTTAGCAGGTGGCAACTCTAGCCAGGCTTGTGTCTTTCCCTTCAGGGTGGTGAGGTCTGGAAATGCTATCTGAGATCTGGGGCCTGGAGATGGGAATCTTAGTAGTCTATCTGGTTCTCTATTCTGCTGTGGCTGAGCTAGTAACCAAGCTGCAAGATAAAGTCCTTCGCACCCGTCTCTCAGAGGAGTCTGTCCCTGTTGCCACCACTGTTCCAGTCCTGCAGCAAGTACTGCCTGACTATCACTGTTATTCACTCAAGACCCAAGGGATCTTCAGTCAGTTTATGGTGAATGTTGATTCTCTCCTTTCATGGCAGTGGGTTCCAATCTGGCCTAGGATAGGTCTAGAAACGCCATCAGGAGCCAAGGCCTAGAACTGAGTACCCCAGGAGCCTGCTTGGTGCTCTGCCTTCTGTGGCTGAACTGGTACCTAAGTGGCAAGACAAAGTCCCCTTTACTTTTCCCTTTCCTTTTCTCAAGCATAAATGTTCTTCCCCCATAGCCAACATAGCTAAGCATGTGTTGGGTTACACTTGAATCCGGCATGTCTCTGGATCCCACCCAAGGTACACGGTGAATATTGTCTAGCTACCTTTGTGCTACTACTAGACCTTCAGGCGGAAGGACTCTTTAGCCAGAAGGTGATGGATCTTGTCAGGTCTGGGTCCTTCCCTTCAAGGCAGTGGGTTCCTTTCTGGTCCATGGTGTGTTTAGAAAGCTTGTCTGTGAGCTAGAGCCTGGAATGGGGACCTCAGGACTCTGCTGGGTGCCCTATTTTGCTATGACTGATCTGGTATACAAGTTGCAAGATGAAATTCTATTTACTCTTTTCTCCACAAGCAGAGGGAAAGAGTCTCTCCGGAACCTTCAAGCCATGCTGCATTCCCTTGGCTACCTTGGCTGGTGTCTCACTAGATTGCATGCACCCCCAAGTCCACTGGCTCTAAGCCCAGCATAGCAACAGGATTTGACCGGGAATTGCAATCCTTGTGGCCTAGACAGCCTTTCCAGTGTTTTTAGAACCCCAGAGAACTTTCAGCCTGCAGTAGTGGGGCCTGCTGGAGCTCAGATTCCAACCACTGGAATGGAGGATTTGCTGCTGGCTAATAGTGGTCTAAATGCTCCCTCTGTGGGCACCAGCTGAGCTCTGCCCTGCATTGCTTTCCTCTGTGACAGAGTAGCAGTGAATTCCAATGCAAAGTCCCACAATCACTGAGCTGTCCCTCCTTCAAGCATGTAGTCTCTGTCTTCATGCCACATGGTGACTGCACAGGAATAAGGAAGAGGGGGTGTCAATAATTCAAGACTGTCTTTTCTATCCTCTTCATTGCCTCTTTCCTTAATATGATGTAACAATCAGGTATTGGGATTACTCCCCTGAGTTCTGGTTCTCATGAAGGCACTTTTTTTGCGTAGATAATTGTTCAATATGATTTTCCTGCAGGGAAGGACAATTGCTGGAGGCATCCATTCAGCAATCCTGTTCTAGCTCCTCCCCTACATTTCTTCCTTTGTATTTTTTATGATATTTGGTTACGCATATTTTTTGTTAGAAGCATATAGTTGACTTTTGGTTTTCGATGGAGAAAGCAGTTGTATGTTAATAGGGATGCCAGTTCTTACCTTTTTTTTGTCGTACCTGGTGCTTGATCTTCTATCACCTCACTTTATGAATTATGTTTTATAGTTTTGCTTTATTTGTTTCTACAGGCTGATTTATGTAATATGTTCTCTTTGTTGTTAATTTCTTAGTTGACACAGAAAGAATCCAATCCCAGATCAACTTTATAAATAAGATTAAGAAAATAATTCTTGAAAGCAAATTACTGACCCTAATTTTTCCTTCTATCTCCCTGTTTTTAACCATTCATCAACATAGGTTTATAGGTGTAGAATAAGGACAATTTCATGTGTTTCTCAGGCTTTTCTCAGTATCTGCTGAAACTTTATTTTATTGTATTATATGGCATTATTTTTTATTTATTTTACCTTTGAATTTTTTGAGACAGAGTCTCACTCTGTCACCCAGGCTGGAGTGGAGTGGCACCATCTTGGCTCGCTGCAACCTCTGCCCCCTGGGTTCAAGCGATTCTCCTGCTTCAGCCTCCTAAGTAGCTGGATCAACAGGCACATCCACCATGCCAGGCTAACTTTTGTATTTTTAGTAGAGATAAGGTTTCACCATGTTGTCCAAGCTGATCTTGAACTCCTGACCTCAGGTGATCTGCCCATCTCAGCCTCCCAAAGTGTTGGGATTACAGGCGTGAGCCACCACACCAGGCCTGTTTTTAGTATATATTGTTGGCAGGCTTTTCCCCTGGGCAGACTACAGCAAATTTCACATTTACCAGATATTGCTTCCTAAGAAATGTAGGATTGAATTCTTCCCAATTATTTGTTGTAAGCTATCCTCCAAGAAAGACTCAATCTGCTAACACAAAGTTTCCTGAAAGAGAGCAGCACTGACTGACAGCCTCTCCAGTGTTTTCGAAAAACAAAAGCTATGACTATGAAATAGAAACTGCCTGGTACAGAAGTGGAAGAAAAAAGTTGATATACATCCAGGAGAAATAAGTATACCATTTTCTTAGTTCTGGACATATATCCAATTTGGAAATGTACAGCTTCCTTAGGTTTCCATGAGATTTTTCTGTTGAATCTTTGCATTCAAAAAGGTATATAACAATGGATTTGTTTGTACTACAACAAGGGGGCATTTTCCCCATTTAAACACCATAAGCCTTTCCTATTGTCTTCTGGCATCCACTACTGCAGAGACAAGATTGTAATCAGCCTGGCTGCCTTATATACATTATTACAATTTTTATCTATCTGAATTCTCATGCAGATTTTTCACTGGCTTGTTAAATTACATATGTTTTTCAAAATGAGTCATAGTTGAGTGTCTCTTTTCACTGTGATAGTCTGAAATTACAGTGAAGTCTGTAAATTAGCTTCTCTGTTATTTAATTTTTATAAATTACCCTTAGCCACATGTTTGATTATTATTTCTATGTCATATGTTCTAATTTCTCACTTTTGTGCATATATAAATGCTAAACTGGAAATACATTTTCTTTATGTCATTCATACCTGTTGCTTTAAGTTACTTTTATCTGCATTCTAGGCAACTCATGACAATTCATGGTCAGATTATAGTGCTATATATAGATATATAGTGGTTTTAGGATTTTGGAGTCAGTTTTGCTCTTTAAAACTTTCCATAAAGTTTTAAATTTTGGTATCATAATGTTAGGTTTATTAACACCACATCAGAACTAAAACATTTTTGAAAATTGGATTACTTATCTCTGGAGAGAAACTTGGAGCACACAGCTATTAAAAAGTTAGAGAGAAAGCTAATAAGAAAGAGATATCTGTACACTGCTAATGATGAATTGGATATATCTAATTGCATAGGAATTGAGAGATATTTATAATTTATCTCAATTCTTTAAGATGGCTCTGTTCAGTTTTTACCATACTTTTTAAACACAGTGTCCATATGTCTGACTTACCAAACTCAAGACCCCAATACATAATGCAAGGACACTTTTCGGTTACAATCACTTTATTTCCAGAATGTAACCTGAAATTTTAGTGATGTTCTCAACATATCACACCATATTCCAGATGACCGTGACATTATACAAAACAAGACATCTGGATTTATTTACTCAGTTTGCCATTCACCCATTCACTCAGATAACTCGTGCATCAACATTCTGTAATATATGATACTCAACTCATTCTCAGGCATACAGATATGTAGAAAAAGTTAAAAAAAAAATAACAACCAGCACTTTGTTCCAATTCTCAATGAGTTCATAGTTTCCTTGTGGGCGATGATGAAACTAGCTATATCATCATCTTCTAGAAGGTAAACTGGCAATAGAAACAGAGAGTGATTGGAGAATAGAATGAGAAAGATACAGTAACAATGTGATATCAGCAAGGACAATAAGTGAGTTGTCTCTATGGCTGGCCACTTCCATTACTATATTCTTTAATTATTCAGAGAGTAGTACATATGTTCATTATGTTTAAATGATTGCATCATCTCTAAGGTGAGATGTAACTGAGTTTTTAAAATTCTTGACTAAAAAAAAATTTCTAGGGAGTTATCATACTCGTGATCTGTGGCATAAAGAAAGATTCTGTATAAAATCCATCTCACAGTACTTAATGCAGTAGGAAAGAATGTATTTCTGCTGTGAACTAAACATAAGCCAAGTCCCTTTACGGAAACGTACATCCTCAATTTTTCAGCTCTCAGTGACAATGTCTGATAAACATTTCAATTTGTGTTCCTTCTTAGCTAATTTAAATCCACAGGGAGACACTTGTGCACAAATGAGTGAATAATGTAAACCGTTTTTATCTTAATTTGCTGGTACCTGTTTGAATAATCTTCTCTTTTTCATGCCAATTAAATGAACATGGATAAGAAATAAATGTATGTAAACATGTTAAAGAGTGAAGGGAAATGTAAAACCTATAAGGGGAAGACGTTCAACTGTCTCCGTAAGAAAATTGAGGAGACAAAAATCAAAGGAAAAAGAACATGGCATAATAGAAAAGCAAATTAAACTCCCATCTAAGCACTGGCACATATTTATATATAAAGTATTTGAAAAATAACGGTACCTTTTTTCTTTTCCATATTTAAAATATTATGTGTTTTCTGTGCATTTGGTGATTTTTTTAGGTTCATGGAGTGATTAATGTAGTTTTACAACAAATACTGTAAATCAAAGTGGATACAATGATAAAAACAAGCATAGATTCAAATTCTCGCTCTTCTATATGTCAACTGGATGACTTAGGAGAAACTAAGTAAACTAATGTTTGAAATATTAGTTTATCTTACTCATATTATCTTACAATAAGAAGGCATTGACTATTTTCTGCTAAGTGTTTACCTATATGCCTGGTAGAGATAATAATCAATATTGGCTTCATCAAATAAACACACACAAAAGCACACACACGCACACACACACACACGCTCATGCCCATACACATGCAGCCGAGCCCAGATGCCCCTTTTTATTCTAGACAAAGTTTCTTTTCTGACTTTCAGTGCCATGAGAAGTCACTACCATTTAGAGAACTAACTCAATTGGGAGCTGCAGTCTGATACTTGCTCTTCTGCTTAGGGGCCTTATTAAAATTTTAATTTTCTAAATAATATGCAAGGCATATCTTCAAATTTTGTAGAACTTTTGAGGTAAAGATGATACTTTCAATGCAAACAAGACAAGATAGGTAGATAAATAGGTAGATAGGTAGACAAGTAGATAGATGTGTAGATAGGTAAGTAGATTAGATAGGTGAATAGGTAGGTAGGTATGTAGGTAGGTAGGTAGGTAGGTAGGTAGGTAGGTAGGTAGATTAGATAGGTAGATAGATAGGTAGATACATAGGTAGGCAGATAGGTAGATTACATAAGTAGATAGATAGGTATGTGGGTAGAGAACTAGGTAGATAGATAGGTAGATTACATAAGTAGATAGGTAGATATGTAGGTTGGTAGGTAGGTAGGCAGATAGATAGGTAGATAGGTAGGGAGATAGGATGATAGGTAGGTATGTAGGTGGATTAGATAAGTAGATAGGTAGGTAGATAGGTAGATAGGTAGGCAGATAGGTAGGTAAATAAATGGGTAGGCAGATAGGTAAATAAGTAGGTAGACAGGTACGTAGATAGATAGGTAGATAGGTATATAGACAGGTGGATAGGTAGGTAGATAGGTAGGTAGGTAGGCAGGTAGGTAGGCAGATAGGTAGATAGGTAGGTAGATTAGTTAGGTAGATAGACAGGTAAGTAGATAGGCAGATACATAGATAGGTAGGAAAATAGGTAGGTAGGTAGGTAGATAGGTGGATAGGTAGGTGGACTAGATAGGTATGTAGGTAGTTAGGTACATAGGTAGGTAGTTAGATGGGTAGGTAGATAGGCAGATAGGTAGATAGGCTGATAGGTAGACTAGATAGGCAGATATGTAGGTAGATTAGACAGGCAGATAGGTAGGTAAATTTTGAAACTAAATTTCTTATGTAGAAATTTCCAGATCTATAGGGCAAGTAATATCTTCTCTAAATCTCATTTTGTTTCAGACTTTGTTGTTGAAAATTTTATAAATACAGAAATGAATATATGGCATGTATGCATATGTACATATATTACTTTGCATATGTACATATGTGTACACATATATGTATATGTGTGTAGATATATATGTACATATGTACATGTATTTCTGCTTTAACCCAATAGTTTCTAAAACAAAGGTTAACAAACTCAGATTTCAGTAATGACCGAATATCTTCATTCTAACAAATCTCACTTCCTTCTGAAGATACTGATGTACAAATTCAGGATGGGGGGGAGGGGGCGGAGTAAGATGGCTGAATAGGAGCAGCTCCAGTCTCCAGCTCCCAGCGCCAGCCACACAGAAGACAGGTGATTTCTGCATTTTCAACTGAGGTACTAGGTTTAATCTCACTAGGGAGTGCCAGACAATCGGTGCTGGTCAGCTGTTGCAGCCCGACCAGGGAGAGCTGAAGCCGGGTGAGGCATCGCCTCACCTGGGAAGCGCAAGGGGGAAGGGAATCCCTTTTCCTAGCCAGGGGAACTGAGACACACAACACCTGGAAAATCGGGTAACTCCCACCCCAATACTGCGCTTTAAGCAAACGGGCACACCAGGAGATTATATCTCACACCTGGCCGGGAGGGTCCCATGCCCACGGAGCCTTCCTCATTGCTAGCATAGCAGTCTGTGATCTAACTGCAAGGCAGCAGTGAGGCTGGGGGAGGGGCACCCACCATTGCTGAGGCTTAAGTAGGTAAACAAAGCCCTGGGAAGATCGAACTGGGTGGAGCTCACAGCAGCTCAAGGAGGCCTGCCAGTCTCTGTAGACTCCACCTCTGGGGACAGAGCACAGCTAAACAACAACAACAACAAAGCAGCAGAAACCTCTGCAGATGCAAACGACTCTGCCTGACAGCTTTGAAGAGAGCAGTGGATCTCCCAACAGGGAGGTTGAGATCTGAGAACGGACAGACTGCCTGCTCAAGTGGGTCCCTGACCTCTGAGTAGCCTAACTGGGAGACATCCTCCACTAGGGGCTGACCGACACCCCACAACTCACACGGTGGAGTACACCCCTGAGAGGAAGCTTCCAAAGCAAGAATCAGACAGGTACACTCACTGTTCAGCAGTATTCTATCTTCTGCAGCCTCTGCTGCTGACACCCAGGCAAACAGGGTCTGGAGTGGACCTCAAGCAATCTCCAACAGACCTATAGCTGAGGGTCCTGACTGTTAGAAGGAAAACTAACAAACAGGAAGGACACCCACACCAAAACCCCATCATCAACGACCAGAGGCAGATAAAACCACAAAGATGAGGAAAAAGCAGGGCAGAAAAGCTGGAAATTCAAAAAATAAGA
>NW_022321237.1:0-9458 GCF_002776525.5 Piliocolobus tephrosceles | reverse complement strand
TCTTATTTTTTGAATTTCCAGCTTTTCTGCCCTGCTTTTTCCTCATCTTTGTGGTTTTATCTGCCTCTGGTCGTTGATGATGGGGTTTTGGTGTGGGTGTCCTTCCTGTTTGTTAGTTTTCCTTCTAACAGTCAGGACCCTCAGCTATAGGTCTGTTGGAGATTGCTTGAGGTCCACTCCAGACCCTGTTTGCCTGGGTGTCAGCAGCAGAGGCTGCAGAAGATAGAATACTGCTGAACAGTGAGTGTACCTGTCTGATTCTTGCTTTGGAAGCTTCCTCTCAGGGGTGTACTCCACCGTGTGAGTTGTGGGGTGTCGGTCAGCCCCTAGTGGAGGATGTCTCCCAGTTAGGCTACTCAGAGGTCAGGGACCCACTTGAGCAGGCAGTCTGTCCGTTCTCAGATCTCAACCTCCCTGTTGGGAGATCCACTGCTCTCTTCAAAGCTGTCAGGCAGAGTCGTTTGCATCTGCAGAGGTTTCTGCTGCTTTGTTGTTGTTGTTGTTTAGCTGTGCTCTGTCCCCAGAGGTGGAGTCTACAGAGACTGGCAGGCCTCCTTGAGCTGCTGTGAGCTCCACCCAGTTCGATCTTCCCAGGGCTTTGTTTACCTACTTAAGCCTCAGCAATGGTGGGTGCCCCTCCCCCAGCCTCACTGCTGCCTTGCAGTTAGATCACAGACTGCTATGCTAGCAATGAGGAAGGCTCCGTGGGCATGGGACCCTCCCGGCCAGGTGTGAGATATAATCTCCTGGTGTGCCCGTTTGCTTAAAGCGCAGTATTGGGGTGGGAGTTACCCGATTTTCCAGGTGTTGTGTGTCTCAGTTCCCCTGGCTAGGAAAAGGGATTCCCTTCCCCCTTGCGCTTCCCAGGTGAGGCGATGCCTCACCCGGCTTCAGCTCTCCCTGGTCGGGCTGCAACAGCTGACCAGCACCGATTGTCTGGCACTCCCTAGTGAGATTAAACCTAGTACCTCAGTTGAAAATGCAGAAATCACCTGTCTTCTGTGTGGCTGGCGCTGGGAGCTGGAGACTGGAGCTGCTCCTATTCAGCCATCTTACTCCGCCCCCTCCCCCCCATCCTGAATTTGTACATCAGTATCTTCAGAAGGAAGTGAGATTTGTTAGAATGAAGATATTCGGTCATTACTGAAATCTGAGTTTGTTAACCTTTGTTTTAGAAACTATTGGGTTAAAGCAGAAATACATGTACATATGTACATATATATCTACACACATATACATATATGTGTACACATATGTACATATGCAAAGTAATATATGTACATATGCATACATGCCATATATTCATTTCTGTATTTATAAAATTTTCAACAACAAAGTCTGAAACAAAATGAGATTTAGAGAAGATATTACTTGCCCTATAGATCTGGAAATTTCTACATAAGAAATTTAGTTTCAAAATTTACCTACCTATCTGCCTGTCTAATCTACCTACATATCTGCCTATCTAGTCTACCTATCAGCCTATCTACCTATCTGCCTATCTACCTACCCATCTAACTACCTACCTATGTACCTAACTACCTACATACCTATCTAGTCCACCTACCTATCCACCTATCTACCTACCTACCTACCTATTTTCCTACCTATCTATGTATCTGCCTATCTACTTACCTGTCTATCTACCTAACTAATCTACCTACCTATCTACCTATCTGCCTACCTACCTGCCTACCTACCTACCTATCTACCTACCTATCCACCTGTCTATATACCTATCTACCTATCTATCTACGTACCTGTCTACCTACTTATTTACCTATCTGCCTACCCATTTATTTACCTACCTATCTGCCTACCTATCTACCTATCTACCTACCTATCTACTTATCTAATCCACCTACATACCTACCTATCATCCTATCTCCCTACCTATCTACCTATCTATCTGCCTACCTACCTACCAACCTACATATCTACCTATCTACTTATGTAATCTACCTATCTATCTACCTAGTTCTCTACCCACATACCTATCTATCTACTTATGTAATCTACCTATCTGCCTACCTATGTATCTACCTATCTATCTACCTATCTAATCTACCTACCTACCTACCTACCTACCTACCTACCTACCTACATACCTACCTACCTATTCACCTATCTAATCTACTTACCTATCTACACATCTATCTACTTGTCTACCTATCTACCTATTTATCTACCTATCTTGTCTTGTTTGCATTGAAAGTATCATCTTTACCTCAAAAGTTCTACAAAATTTGAAGATATGCCTTGCATATTATTTAGAAAATTAAAATTTTAATAAGGCCCCTAAGCAGAAGAGCAAGTATCAGACTGCAGCTCCCAATTGAGTTAGTTCTCTAAATGGTAGTGACTTCTCATGGCACTGAAAGTCAGAAAAGAAACTTTGTCTAGAATAAAAAGGGGCATCTGGGCTCGGCTGCATGTGTATGGGCATGAGCGTGTGTGTGTGTGTGCGTGTGTGTGCTTTTGTGTGTGTTTATTTGATGAAGCCAATATTGATTATTATCTCTACCAGGCATATAGGTAAACACTTAGCAGAAAATAGTCAATGCCTTCTTATTGTAAGATAATATGAGTAAGATAAACTAATATTTCAAACATTAGTTTACTTAGTTTCTCCTAAGTCATCCAGTTGACATATAGAAGAGCGAGAATTTGAATCTATGCTTGTTTTTATCATTGTATCCACTTTGATTTACAGTATTTGTTGTAAAACTACATTAATCACTCCATGAACCTAAAAAAATCACCAAATGCACAGAAAACACATAATATTTTAAATATGGAAAAGAAAAAAGGTACCGTTATTTTTCAAATACTTTATATATAAATATGTGCCAGTGCTTAGATGGGAGTTTAATTTGCTTTTCTATTATGCCATGTTCTTTTTCCTTTGATTTTTGTCTCCTCAATTTTCTTACGGAGACAGTTGAACGTCTTCCCCTTATAGGTTTTACATTTCCCTTCACTCTTTAACATGTTTACATACATTTATTTCTTATCCATGTTCATTTAATTGGCATGAAAAAGAGAAGATTATTCAAACAGGTACCAGCAAATTAAGATAAAAACGGTTTACATTATTCACTCATTTGTGCACAAGTGTCTCCCTGTGGATTTAAATTAGCTAAGAAGGAACACAAATTGAAATGTTTATCAGACATTGTCACTGAGAGCTGAAAAATTGAGGATGTACGTTTCCGTAAAGGGACTTGGCTTATGTTTAGTTCACAGCAGAAATACATTCTTTCCTACTGCATTAAGTACTGTGAGATGGATTTTATACAGAATCTTTCTTTATGCCACAGATCACGAGTATGATAACTCCCTAGAAATTTTTTTTTAGTCAAGAATTTTAAAAACTCAGTTACATCTCACCTTAGAGATGATGCAATCATTTAAACATAATGAACATATGTACTACTCTCTGAATAATTAAAGAATATAGTAATGGAAGTGGCCAGCCATAGAGACAACTCACTTATTGTCCTTGCTGATATCACATTGTTACTGTATCTTTCTCATTCTATTCTCCAATCACTCTCTGTTTCTATTGCCAGTTTACCTTCTAGAAGATGATGATATAGCTAGTTTCATCATCGCCCACAAGGAAACTATGAACTCATTGAGAATTGGAACAAAGTGCTGGTTGTTATTTTTTTTTTAACTTTTTCTACATATCTGTATGCCTGAGAATGAGTTGAGTATCATATATTACAGAATGTTGATGCACGAGTTATCTGAGTGAATGGGTGAATGGCAAACTGAGTAAATAAATCCAGATGTCTTGTTTTGTATAATGTCACGGTCATCTGGAATATGGTGTGATATGTTGAGAACATCACTAAAATTTCAGGTTACATTCTGGAAATAAAGTGATTGTAACCGAAAAGTGTCCTTGCATTATGTATTGGGGTCTTGAGTTTGGTAAGTCAGACATATGGACACTGTGTTTAAAAAGTATGGTAAAAACTGAACAGAGCCATCTTAAAGAATTGAGATAAATTATAAATATCTCTCAATTCCTATGCAATTAGATATATCCAATTCATCATTAGCAGTGTACAGATATCTCTTTCTTATTAGCTTTCTCTCTAACTTTTTAATAGCTGTGTGCTCCAAGTTTCTCTCCAGAGATAAGTAATCCAATTTTCAAAAATGTTTTAGTTCTGATGTGGTGTTAATAAACCTAACATTATGATACCAAAATTTAAAACTTTATGGAAAGTTTTAAAGAGCAAAACTGACTCCAAAATCCTAAAACCACTATATATCTATATATAGCACTATAATCTGACCATGAATTGTCATGAGTTGCCTAGAATGCAGATAAAAGTAACTTAAAGCAACAGGTATGAATGACATAAAGAAAATGTATTTCCAGTTTAGCATTTATATATGCACAAAAGTGAGAAATTAGAACATATGACATAGAAATAATAATCAAACATGTGGCTAAGGGTAATTTATAAAAATTAAATAACAGAGAAGCTAATTTACAGACTTCACTGTAATTTCAGACTATCACAGTGAAAAGAGACACTCAACTATGACTCATTTTGAAAAACATATGTAATTTAACAAGCCAGTGAAAAATCTGCATGAGAATTCAGATAGATAAAAATTGTAATAATGTATATAAGGCAGCCAGGCTGATTACAATCTTGTCTCTGCAGTAGTGGATGCCAGAAGACAATAGGAAAGGCTTATGGTGTTTAAATGGGGAAAATGCCCCCTTGTTGTAGTACAAACAAATCCATTGTTATATACCTTTTTGAATGCAAAGATTCAACAGAAAAATCTCATGGAAACCTAAGGAAGCTGTACATTTCCAAATTGGATATATGTCCAGAACTAAGAAAATGGTATACTTATTTCTCCTGGATGTATATCAACTTTTTTCTTCCACTTCTGTACCAGGCAGTTTCTATTTCATAGTCATAGCTTTTGTTTTTCGAAAACACTGGAGAGGCTGTCAGTCAGTGCTGCTCTCTTTCAGGAAACTTTGTGTTAGCAGATTGAGTCTTTCTTGGAGGATAGCTTACAACAAATAATTGGGAAGAATTCAATCCTACATTTCTTAGGAAGCAATATCTGGTAAATGTGAAATTTGCTGTAGTCTGCCCAGGGGAAAAGCCTGCCAACAATATATACTAAAAACAGGCCTGGTGTGGTGGCTCACGCCTGTAATCCCAACACTTTGGGAGGCTGAGATGGGCAGATCACCTGAGGTCAGGAGTTCAAGATCAGCTTGGACAACATGGTGAAACCTTATCTCTACTAAAAATACAAAAGTTAGCCTGGCATGGTGGATGTGCCTGTTGATCCAGCTACTTAGGAGGCTGAAGCAGGAGAATCGCTTGAACCCAGGGGGCAGAGGTTGCAGCGAGCCAAGATGGTGCCACTCCACTCCAGCCTGGGTGACAGAGTGAGACTCTGTCTCAAAAAATTCAAAGGTAAAATAAATAAAAAATAATGCCATATAATACAATAAAATAAAGTTTCAGCAGATACTGAGAAAAGCCTGAGAAACACATGAAATTGTCCTTATTCTACACCTATAAACCTATGTTGATGAATGGTTAAAAACAGGGAGATAGAAGGAAAAATTAGGGTCAGTAATTTGCTTTCAAGAATTATTTTCTTAATCTTATTTATAAAGTTGATCTGGGATTGGATTCTTTCTGTGTCAACTAAGAAATTAACAACAAAGAGAACATATTACATAAATCAGCCTGTAGAAACAAATAAAGCAAAACTATAAAACATAATTCATAAAGTGAGGTGATAGAAGATCAAGCACCAGGTACGACAAAAAAAAGGTAAGAACTGGCATCCCTATTAACATACAACTGCTTTCTCCATCGAAAACCAAAAGTCAACTATATGCTTCTAACAAAAAATATGCGTAACCAAATATCATAAAAAATACAAAGGAAGAAATGTAGGGGAGGAGCTAGAACAGGATTGCTGAATGGATGCCTCCAGCAATTGTCCTTCCCTGCAGGAAAATCATATTGAACAATTATCTACGCAAAAAAAGTGCCTTCATGAGAACCAGAACTCAGGGGAGTAATCCCAATACCTGATTGTTACATCATATTAAGGAAAGAGGCAATGAAGAGGATAGAAAAGACAGTCTTGAATTATTGACACCCCCTCTTCCTTATTCCTGTGCAGTCACCATGTGGCATGAAGACAGAGACTACATGCTTGAAGGAGGGACAGCTCAGTGATTGTGGGACTTTGCATTGGAATTCACTGCTACTCTGTCACAGAGGAAAGCAATGCAGGGCAGAGCTCAGCTGGTGCCCACAGAGGGAGCATTTAGACCACTATTAGCCAGCAGCAAATCCTCCATTCCAGTGGTTGGAATCTGAGCTCCAGCAGGCCCCACTACTGCAGGCTGAAAGTTCTCTGGGGTTCTAAAAACACTGGAAAGGCTGTCTAGGCCACAAGGATTGCAATTCCCGGTCAAATCCTGTTGCTATGCTGGGCTTAGAGCCAGTGGACTTGGGGGTGCATGCAATCTAGTGAGACACCAGCCAAGGTAGCCAAGGGAATGCAGCATGGCTTGAAGGTTCCGGAGAGACTCTTTCCCTCTGCTTGTGGAGAAAAGAGTAAATAGAATTTCATCTTGCAACTTGTATACCAGATCAGTCATAGCAAAATAGGGCACCCAGCAGAGTCCTGAGGTCCCCATTCCAGGCTCTAGCTCACAGACAAGCTTTCTAAACACACCATGGACCAGAAAGGAACCCACTGCCTTGAAGGGAAGGACCCAGACCTGACAAGATCCATCACCTTCTGGCTAAAGAGTCCTTCCGCCTGAAGGTCTAGTAGTAGCACAAAGGTAGCTAGACAATATTCACCGTGTACCTTGGGTGGGATCCAGAGACATGCCGGATTCAAGTGTAACCCAACACATGCTTAGCTATGTTGGCTATGGGGGAAGAACATTTATGCTTGAGAAAAGGAAAGGGAAAAGTAAAGGGGACTTTGTCTTGCCACTTAGGTACCAGTTCAGCCACAGAAGGCAGAGCACCAAGCAGGCTCCTGGGGTACTCAGTTCTAGGCCTTGGCTCCTGATGGCGTTTCTAGACCTATCCTAGGCCAGATTGGAACCCACTGCCATGAAAGGAGAGAATCAACATTCACCATAAACTGACTGAAGATCCCTTGGGTCTTGAGTGAATAACAGTGATAGTCAGGCAGTACTTGCTGCAGGACTGGAACAGTGGTGGCAACAGGGACAGACTCCTCTGAGAGACGGGTGCGAAGGACTTTATCTTGCAGCTTGGTTACTAGCTCAGCCACAGCAGAATAGAGAACCAGATAGACTACTAAGATTCCCATCTCCAGGCCCCAGATCTCAGATAGCATTTCCAGACCTCACCACCCTGAAGGGAAAGACACAAGCCTGGCTAGAGTTGCCACCTGCTAACTGTAGACCTTTGGGACTTAGTAAAGATAGGGGGTAGCCAGGCAGTGGTCACTGTGGGCCTTGAGCAATTTGCAGAGCTGTGCTGGCTTTGGGTCTGACCCAGTGCTATCCCAGTGGTGGCAGCCACAGGGGTGCTTGTGTCACTTTTCTCCCAGCTTGAGGCAGCTCAGAAAGAGAGAGAGAGAGAGAGAGTGTGTGTGTGTGTGTGTGAGAGAGAGAGAGAGAGAGAGAAGAGAGAGAGATTCTATTTCTCAAGGGGAAAATAAGGAAAGAGAACAAGAATCTCAGTCTGGTAATCCAGGGAATTCTCCCAGACTTTACCCAAGAACACCAAGGCAGAACCTCCACAAATATGCACTAGACACAAAATATTAATGATCCTAGGGTATCCCCTAAAGCAGACACAGCTGCAATCACCAAAGATTTAAATCACAACACCCAAGTCCCTTCAAATACCTGGAAAACCTTCCCAAGAAGGACGGGTACAAACAAACTGAGACTGCAAAGACTACAAGAAATACCTAAGTCGTCAATGCCCAGACACTGACACACATCCGTAAACATCAAGACCATCCTGGAAAACATGACCTCAACCAAATGAACTAAATGATGTACCAGTGACCAATCCCAGGGAGACAGAGCTATTTGAACTTTCAGAGTATTCAAAATAACTGTATTAAGGAAGCTCAACTAAATCCAATATAACACAGAGAAGGAGTTAAGAATCCTAACAGGTAAATTTAACAAAGAAATTTAAATCATTAAAGAGCATCAGGAAAAAAATTATAGAGCTGAAAATGCAATTAACATACTGAAGAATGCAACAGAGTCTCTTAGCAGAACTGATCCACAGAAGAATGTATTGCTGAGTTTAGAGACAGGCTACAAAAATACATAGAGAAGATGAAAGAAAAAAATATAGAGAAGAATGAGGTATGCCTACAAGATATGGCAAATGCCTCAAAAAGACAAATCTAACAGTTTTCTTAAAATAGAGAAAAAGAGATTGGGGTAGAAAGTTTATTCAAAGGGATAATAACAGAGCTTCCCAGACCTAGAGAAAGATATCAATATTCATGTACAAGAAGGTTATAGAACACCAAGCAGATTTAATCCAAAGAAGACTACCTCAGGGCATTTGATAATCAAACTCCCAAAAGTCAAGGACAAAGAAACATAAAAAATAAAAAAGGATTCTAAAAGTAGCAAGGGAAAATAACAAAAACAAACTATGTTATGTTACAAAATATGTTTTGTTACAGAGTATGGCAGCTGACTTCTCAGTGGCAACTTTACAGGCAAGTAGAGAGTAGCATAACATATTCAAAGTACTTCAAGAAGATAACGTTTATCCTAGACTAGTACATCCAAGAAAAATATCCTTTAAACATGAAGGGAAAATAAAAACTTTCCCAGATAAACAAAAGCTGAGCTACACCACACCTGTCCTATAAGAAATGTTACAAGGAGTTCTTGAATCTGAAAGAAATGATATTAATGAGCAGTAAGAAATCATCTGATAGTACAAAACTTATTGGCAATAGTAAGTAAACAGAGGATTACAGAATATTATAACACTGTACTTATAGTGTGTAACCACTAACATTTTAAGTAAAAATCTAAAAGATGAACCTGTCAAAAATAATAACTGTAACATCTTTTCAAGAAATAGTATAATAATACATAAATAAAAACAACAACAACAAAAAAGTTTAAAAATGGGAGAAATGAAGTTAAAGTGTAGAATTTTTATTAGTTTTCTGTTTCTTTGTTTGTTTTTGCAATCCGTAGTTGTCAATTAAAAATAATGGGTTATATTATTTGCAAACCTCGTGGTAACATTAAATGAAAAAAACATACAACAGATACACAAAAAATAAAATGCAAGAAATAAAATAATACCATCTAAATCTTCACTAAAAGGAAGACAAGAAGGAAAGAAAGAAAGAAAGAAGGAAAGAAAGAAAGAAAGAAAGAAAGAAAGAAAGAAAGAAAGAAAGAA
>NW_022321236.1:0-7816 GCF_002776525.5 Piliocolobus tephrosceles | reverse complement strand
GATGAGGAAAAAGCAGGGCAGAAAAGCTGGAAATTCAAAAAATAAGAACGCATCTCCCCCTTCAAAGGAACGCAGCTCATCGCCAGCAACGGATCAAAGCTGGACGGAGAATGACTTTGACGAGATGAGAGAAGAAGGCTTCAGACCATCAAACTTCTCAGAGCTAAAGGAGGAATTACGTACCCAGGGCAAAGAAACTAAAAATCTTGAAAAAAGAGTGGAAGAATTGATAACCAGAATAATTAATGCAGAGAAGGCCATAAACGAACTGACAGAGATGAAAACCATGACACGAGAAATACGTGACAAATGCACAAGCTTCAGTAACCGACTTGATCAACTGGAAGAAAGAGTATCAGAGATTGAGAATCAAATGAATGAAATGAAGCGAGAAGAGAAGCCTAAAGAAAAAAGAAGAAAAAGAAATGAACAAAGCCTGCAAGAAGTATGGGATTATGTAAAAAGACCAAATCTACGTCTGATTGGGTTGTCTAAAAGTGAGGGAGAAAATGGAACCAAGTTGGAAAACACGCCACAGGATGTCATCCAGGAGAACTTCCCCAACATAGTAGGGCAGGCCAACATTCAAATTCAGGAAATACAGAGAACGCCACAAAGATACTCCTCGAGAAGAGCAACTCCAAAACACATAATTGCGAGATTCACCGAAGTTGAAATGAAGGAAAAATTCTTAAGGGCAGCCAGAGAGAAAGGTTGGGTTACCCACAATGGGAAGCCCATCAGACTAACAGCAGATCTCTCGGCAGAAACTCTACAAGCCAGAAGAGAGTGGGGGCCAATATTCAACATTCTTAAAGAAAAGAATTTTCAACCCAGAATTTCATGTCCAGCCAAACTAAGTTTCATAAGTGAAGGAGAAATAAAATCCTTTACAGATAAGCAAATGCTTAGAGATTTTGTCACCACCAAGCCTGCCTTACAAGAGACCCTGAAGGAAGCACTAAACATGGAAATGAGCAACAGGTACCAGCCATTGCAAAAACATGCCAAAATGTAAAGACCATCGAGGCTAGGAAGAAATTGCATCAACTAACGAGCAAAATAACCAGTTAATATCATAATGGCAGGATTAAGTTCACACATAACAATATTAACCTTAAATGTAAATGGCCTAAATGCTCCAATTAGAAGACACAGACTAGCAAACTGGATAAAGAGTCAAGACCCATCAGTCTGCTGTATTCAGGAGACCCATCTCACATACAGAGACATACATAGGCTCAAAATAAAGGGATGAAGGAAGATCTACCAAGCAAATGCAGAACAAAAAAAAGCAGGGGTTGCAATCCTAGTCTCTGATAAAACAGACTCTAAACCATCAAAGATCAAAAGAGACAAAGAAGGCCATTACATAATGGTAAAGGGATCAATTCAACAGGAAGAGCTAACTATCCTAAATATATATGCACCCAATACAGGAGCACCCAGATTCATAAAGCAAGTCCGTAGAGACTTACAAAGAGACTTAGACTCCCATACAATAATATTGGAGACTTCAACAGCCCACTGTCAACATTAGACAGATCAACGAGACAGAAAGTTAACAAGAATATCCAGGAATTGAACTCATCTCTGCACCAAGCGGACCTAATAGACATCTATAGAACTCTCCACCCCAAATCAACAGAATATACATTCTTCTCAGCACTACATCACTCTTATTCCAAAATTGACCACATAATTGGAAGTAAAACACTCCTCAGCAAATGTAAAAGAACAGAAACTATAACAAACTGTCTCTCAGACCACAGTGCAATCAAACTAGAACTCAGGACTAAGAAACTCAATCAAAACCACTGAACTACACGGAAACTGAATAACCTGCTCCTGAATGACTACTGGGTACATAATGAAATGAAGGCAGAAATAAAGAAGTTCTTTGAAACCAATGAGAACAAAGATACAACATAGAAGAATCTCTGGGACACATTTAAAGCATGTGTAGAGGGAAATTTATAGCACTAAATGCCCACAAGAGAAAGCTGGAAAGATCTAAAATTGACACTCTGACATCACAATTAAAAGAACTAGAGAAGCAAGAGCAAACACATTCAAAAGCTAGCAGAAGGCAAGAAATAACTAAGATCAGAGCAGAACTGAAGGAGATAGAGACACAAAAAACCCTCCAAAAAATCAATGAATCCAGGAGTTGGTTTTTTGAAAAGATCAACAAAATTGATAGACCGCTAGCAAGACTAATAAAGAAGAAAAGAGAGAAGAATCAAATAGACGCAATAAAAAATGATAAAGGGGATATCACCACTGACCCAACAGAAATACAAACTACCATCAGAGAGTACTATAAACACCTCTATGCAAATAAACTAGAAAATCTAGAAGAAATGGATAATTTCCTGGACACTTACACTCTCCCAAGACTAAACCAGGAAGAAGCTGAATCCATGAATAGATCAATAGCAGGCTCTGAAATTGAGGCAATAATTAACAACCTACCAACCAAAAAAAGTCCAGGACCAGATGGATTCACAGCTGAATTCTACCAGAGGTACAATGAAGAGCTGGTACCATTCCTTCTGAAACTATTCCAATCAATAGAAAAAGAGGGAATCCTCCCTAACTCATTTTATGAGGTCAACATCATCCTGATACCAAAGCCTGGCAGAGACACAACAAATAAAGATAATTTTAGACCAATCTCCCTGATGAACATCGATGTAAAAATCCTCAATAAAATACTGGCAAACAGAATCCAGCAGCACATCAAAAAACCTATCCAACATGATCAAGTGGGCTTCATCCCTGGGATGCAAGGCTGGTTCAACACACACAAATCAATAAACGTAATCCAGCATATAAACAGAGCCAAAGACAAAAACCACCTGATTATCTCAATAGATGCAGAAAAGGCCTTTGACAAAATTCAACAGCCCTTTATGCTAAGAACTCTCAATAAACTAGGTATTGATGGAATGTATCTCAAAATAATGAGAGCTATTTATGACAAACCCACAGCCAATATCATACTGAATGGGCAAAAACTGGAAGCATTCCCTTTGAAAATTGGCACAAGACAGGGAAAGCCTCTCACACCACTCCTATTCAACATAGTGTTGGAAGTTCTGGCTAGGGCAATCAGGCAAGAGAAAGAAATAAAGGGTATTCAGTTAGGAAAAGAAGAAGTCAAATTGTCCCTGTTTGCAGATGACATGATTGTATATTTAGAAAACCCCAATGTCTCAGCCCAAAATCTCCTTAAGCTGATAAGCAACTTCAGCAAAGTCTCAGGATACAAAATTAATGTGCAAAAATCACAAGCATTCTTATACACCAGTAACAGACAAGCAGAGAGCCAAATCATGAATGAACTTCCATTCACAATTGCTTCAAAGAGAATAAAATACCTAGGAATCCAACTTACAAGGGATGTGAAGGACCTCTTCAAGGAGAACTACAAACCACTGCTCAGTGAAATAGAAGAGGACACAAACAAATGGAAGAACATACCATGCTCATGGATAGGAAGAATCAATATCATGAAAATGGCCATACTGCCCAAGGTCATTTATAGATTCAATGCCATTCCCATCAAGCTACCAATGAGTTTCTTCACAGAATTGGAAAAAACGGCTTTAAAGTTCATATGGAACCAAAAAAGAGCCCGCATTGCCAAGACAATCCTAAGTCAAAAGAACAAAGCTGGAGGCATCACACTACCTGACTTCAAACTATACTACAAGGCTACAGTAACCAAAACAGCATGGTACTGGTACCAAAACAGAGATATAGACCAATGCAACAGAACAGAGTCCTCAGAAATAATACCACACATCTACAGCCATCTGATCTTTGATAAACATGAGAAAAACAAGAAATGGGGAAAGGATTCCCTATTTAATAAATGGTTCTGGGAAAATTGGCTAGCCATAAGTAGAAAGCTGAAACTGGATCCTTTCCTTACTCCTTATACGAAAATTAATTCAAGATGGATTAGAGACTTAAATGTTAGACCTAACACCATAAAAACCCTAGAAGAAAACCTAGGGAATACCATTCAGGACATAGGCATGGGCAAGGACTTCATGTCTAAAACACCAAAAGCAACGGCAACAAAAGTCAGAATTGACAAATGGGATCTAATTAAACGAAAGAACTTCTGCACAGCAAAAGAAACTACCATCAGAGTGAGCGGGCAACCTACAGAATGGGAGAAAATTTTTGCAATCCACTCATCTGACAAAGGGCTAATATCCAGAACCTACAAAGAACTCAAACAAATTTACAAGAAAAAAACAAACAACCCCATCAAAAAGTGGGCAAAGGATATGAACAGGCATTTCTCAAAAGAAGACATTCATACAGCCAACAGACACATGAAAAAATGCTCATCATCACTGGCCATCAGAGAAATGCAAATCAAAACCACAATGAGGTACCATCTTACACCAGTTAGAATGGCAATCATTAGAAAGTCAGGAAACAAGAGGTGCTCGAGAAGACGTGGAGAAATAGGAACACTTTTACACTGTTGGTGGGATTGTAAACTAGTTCAACCATTATGGAAAACAGTATGGTGATTCCTCAAGGATCTAGAACTAGAAGTACCATATAACCCAGCCATCCCATTACTGGGTATATACCCAAAGGATTATAAATCATGCTGCTATAAAGACACATGCACAGGTATGTTTATTGCAGCACTATTCACGATAGCAAAGACTTGGAATCAAACCAAATGTCCATCAGTGATAGACTGGATTAAGAAAATGTGGCACATATACACCATGGAATACTATGCAGCCATAAAAAAGGATGCGTTTGTGTCCTTTGTAGGGACATGGATGCAGCTGGAAACCATCATTCTCAGCAAACTATCGCAAGAACAAAAAACCAAACACCGCATGTTCTCACTCATAGGTGGGAACTGAACAATGAGATCGCTTGGACTCGGGAAGGAGAACATCACACACCAGGGCCTATCACGGGAAGGGGATAGGGGGGAGGGATTGCATTGGGAGTTATACCTGATGTAAATGACGAGTTGATGGGTGCTGACGAGTTGATGGGTGCAGCACACCAACATGGCACAAGTATACATATGTAACAAAGCTGCACATTATGCACATGTACCTTAGAACTTAAAGTATAATAAAAAAGATAAATAAATTTAAAAAATTCAGGATATGACAATCTCCTAAAATCCTGTAATCTTCTCATATCTGTCGACATTTTTGAAAAGTATGTTTGTTTTCCTGAAATATAACTATTTCTCTAGAAAGTAAAAAATGGTGAGTAACTAAAATCTAAGAAAAATACAAATTCATTAGCACTTCACTATTTGAAAACCATTTTAAAGTAAAAATACAGAATATCACGAGTATGCAAAACATTTTAAATTTTGCTTAGCTGCCTCCCAAAGGAAAAGCAGACTTAACACTGCAGCTCTGCTTAAAAAGGATAGTGGATGGTAAAGAAGAGAAAGAAAAAATAAAATAATTACTTGGAGAAAGAAGCAAAATCTGAAAAGATACGATAATGACTTGCTGAAGTATGTATGATAATGTAACCACTGTATTTATCTTCTTTATATAGTTTATTTGAGATATAAAATATGTAGATAGATATATTTTCACATATACATCTTGTGTAGTAGGAAGAAGGAAAACAAAAGAGCTTTTGATATTTTGATAAAAATGATTTCTGTCCTTCTGTGTCATTTTGTGCATATTCCTAATGTAACATCACAATGGACTTTTTGTTTATTAATATGACTTTTATTTTGATAGTCATTGCCCTAAGAGCAGATAGCAGAATGTCTTATTTCTTATGAAATTATTTATTATCTCCATGCTTGGTATGCACATTAAATATCTGTTAAATAAATTATTAAAGCAATGAATACCAACATATCATGTAGGAAATATTTCTTAATCCTAAATCCTTCTCAGTAACAGCCCATTTATATATGCATATTTTAAGAAAAAGATATCTGATTAAGATAAAATTTTTTATTCTGACCTCTTTGAAGTCAGTCTGGCATGAGAGCCTCTCTGAACTGTATGTTCACATTTATGACTTCTTAAGGATGAAGTTATTCTATTGCCCTAACCAGACTTTGCATAGCTACTAAGTATTAAATAGATCCCAGATTGAGCATGATATTAGTTTTTTTTACAAAAAAAAAAAAATAATTTAATTATAATGGTCAGAGATCTTGGCATACGTATCACATCATACAGAGCAATGAACAATATCAGAAATGTCTTTCTCTTTTGATTAACTTCCAAAGGAGTGAAAGCATCTTTGCTTCTATTGCTATCATTCATTTATCATTGTCCTATTTTTATGTGTAAAAATTAGAAATCTATGAACCAAAGATTGCATTTATTTTGAATTAAAACAGAAGAAGGCATCTCCTATGTGACACCACGGAGTGCCAGACACAAACATTGACCTAGGATACTGAGAAGGGCAGGAGATTTTGTCAGTGAGTTGATACAAATGCATTTTCTGATTTCTGGTGTTTACCAAATGTTCCTGCTATGGCTTCTTTGTCCTCTCCAAGCCTCATGTTGGAATTCGATCTCAGTCTTGGACATGGGACCAAACAGGAAGAGTTTCGTTCATGAGGGAGGATTTCTCATGAATAGATTAATATCATCCATTAATGGTGACTGGATTCTTCCTCTGTTATGTTCCCATGAAAACTGGTGCTTGAAAACAGCCTGACACAACCTCTGTCCCCACTTCCTCTCTAGCCATGTATCTCTGAACCTACTGGCCCCTCTTTCCCTTCTGCCATGAGTAGAGGCAACCTGAAGCCCTCAGCAGATGCAGATGCCAATGTCATGCATTTTGCACAGTCTGCAGATCCATGAGCCAAATAAACTTCTGTGTAAATTACCTAACCTCAGATATTTGTTTATGGTAACATCAAGTGGACTATGGCAGCTCCTTATTCCTTTTTTTTACAACCATATTGTCCCCACACTAGCTGAGTGCCATCCTGTCTTTTCAATTGATTAACAATATCCAAAATGAGAACAAGGTCATTACATTGCTTGGAGTAGATGCTAGAAATACACAGTTGAATTCCTAATATACAAACCTCTAGGCTAACAGAGATGCTCATAGACCCATCTTTTTATGGTAGTTGGGCCAAAAGAAAAATCTAAAGAAGGCAGAGGGAGTTCTGTGAAACACTTACAGGAGTACGTTTCTTTTCTCTGGCAGAGCTTTTAGCTCTTTGCTGTGGTTTCTTCTCTGTGCTGATCTCATAAAATTTCCTTGATCTTTCTAAACCATTTAGAAAATACTGCTTATTTACATCTTCAAACCTCTCATGTCAGGGAGTGTTTTCATGATATGTGAGTATAAAGAAAATTGTGATATGGATGTGGGTGTTTGTGCCCTTGTGCGTGTGACTGTGTCAGGGATGGAGTAGGAGAGTTTGGTCAATAAAAAGCACACTTTATTAGGAGTGAACAAGCCTGGCCTGTGGTTGCTGGTAAGGATAATTTAAGATTTATCAGCTTTGGGCCTCTTCTAGTCACAGGCCCTCCAACATTACAATGAAGGAACTGGAATAGAGTAAATCTATTATGGATTTCGGTTCTGAACTTCTATAATCCTAACACGTAGATACAGAACAAACCCTATTTTAAACTATTTGACTCACTAAGAATTTTTCACAGCTGACATTGTAGTAAGCTTACCCTTCAATAACATAGAGTTGAACTGCATGGGTACACATTTACACAGATTTTCTTCTACCTCTGCTCACCTAAAGCAACAAGACCAACCTTTCTTCTTTCTCCTCCTCCTTAGCCTACTCAAT
>NW_022321235.1:0-7816 GCF_002776525.5 Piliocolobus tephrosceles | reverse complement strand
ATTGAGTAGGCTAAGGAGGAGGAGAAAGAAGAAAGGTTGGTCTTGTTGCTTTAGGTGAGCAGAGGTAGAAGAAAATCTGTGTAAATGTGTACCCATGCAGTTCAACTCTATGTTATTGAAGGGTAAGCTTACTACAATGTCAGCTGTGAAAAATTCTTAGTGAGTCAAATAGTTTAAAATAGGGTTTGTTCTGTATCTACGTGTTAGGATTATAGAAGTTCAGAACCGAAATCCATAATAGATTTACTCTATTCCAGTTCCTTCATTGTAATGTTGGAGGGCCTGTGACTAGAAGAGGCCCAAAGCTGATAAATCTTAAATTATCCTTACCAGCAACCACAGGCCAGGCTTGTTCACTCCTAATAAAGTGTGCTTTTTATTGACCAAACTCTCCTACTCCATCCCTGACACAGTCACACGCACAAGGGCACAAACACCCACATCCATATCACAATTTTCTTTATACTCACATATCATGAAAACACTCCCTGACATGAGAGGTTTGAAGATGTAAATAAGCAGTATTTTCTAAATGGTTTAGAAAGATCAAGGAAATTTTATGAGATCAGCACAGAGAAGAAACCACAGCAAAGAGCTAAAAGCTCTGCCAGAGAAAAGAAACGTACTCCTGTAAGTGTTTCACAGAACTCCCTCTGCCTTCTTTAGATTTTTCTTTTGGCCCAACTACCATAAAAAGATGGGTCTATGAGCATCTCTGTTAGCCTAGAGGTTTGTATATTAGGAATTCAACTGTGTATTTCTAGCATCTACTCCAAGCAATGTAATGACCTTGTTCTCATTTTGGATATTGTTAATCAATTGAAAAGACAGGATGGCACTCAGCTAGTGTGGGGACAATATGGTTGTAAAAAAAAGGAATAAGGAGCTGCCATAGTCCACTTGATGTTACCATAAACAAATATCTGAGGTTAGGTAATTTACACAGAAGTTTATTTGGCTCATGGATCTGCAGACTGTGCAAAATGCATGACATTGGCATCTGCATCTGCTGAGGGCTTCAGGTTGCCTCTACTCATGGCAGAAGGGAAAGAGGGGCCAGTAGGTTCAGAGATACATGGCTAGAGAGGAAGTGGGGACAGAGGTTGTGTCAGGCTGTTTTCAAGCACCAGTTTTCATGGGAACATAACAGAGGAAGAATCCAGTCACCATTAATGGATGATATTAATCTATTCATGAGAAATCCTCCCTCATGAACGAAACTCTTCCTGTTTGGTCCCATGTCCAAGACTGAGATCGAATTCCAACATGAGGCTTGGAGAGGACAAAGAAGCCATAGCAGGAACATTTGGTAAACACCAGAAATCAGAAAATGCATTTGTATCAACTCACTGACAAAATCTCCTGCCCTTCTCAGTATCCTAGGTCAATGTTTGTGTCTGGCACTCCGTGGTGTCACATAGGAGATGCCTTCTTCTGTTTTAATTCAAAATAAATGCAATCTTTGGTTCATAGATTTCTAATTTTTACACATAAAAATAGGACAATGATAAATGAATGATAGCAATAGAAGCAAAGATGCTTTCACTCCTTTGGAAGTTAATCAAAAGAGAAAGACATTTCTGATATTGTTCATTGCTCTGTATGATGTGATACGTATGCCAAGATCTCTGACCATTATAATTAAATTATTTTTTTTTTTTTGTAAAAAAAACTAATATCATGCTCAATCTGGGATCTATTTAATACTTAGTAGCTATGCAAAGTCTGGTTAGGGCAATAGAATAACTTCATCCTTAAGAAGTCATAAATGTGAACATACAGTTCAGAGAGGCTCTCATGCCAGACTGACTTCAAAGAGGTCAGAATAAAAAATTTTATCTTAATCAGATATCTTTTTCTTAAAATATGCATATATAAATGGGCTGTTACTGAGAAGGATTTAGGATTAAGAAATATTTCCTACATGATATGTTGGTATTCATTGCTTTAATAATTTATTTAACAGATATTTAATGTGCATACCAAGCATGGAGATAATAAATAATTTCATAAGAAATAAGACATTCTGCTATCTGCTCTTAGGGCAATGACTATCAAAATAAAAGTCATATTAATAAACAAAAAGTCCATTGTGATGTTACATTAGGAATATGCACAAAATGACACAGAAGGACAGAAATCATTTTTATCAAAATATCAAAAGCTCTTTTGTTTTCCTTCTTCCTACTACACAAGATGTATATGTGAAAATATATCTATCTACATATTTTATATCTCAAATAAACTATATAAAGAAGATAAATACAGTGGTTACATTATCATACATACTTCAGCAAGTCATTATCGTATCTTTTCAGATTTTGCTTCTTTCTCCAAGTAATTATTTTATTTTTTCTTTCTCTTCTTTACCATCCACTATCCTTTTTAAGCAGAGCTGCAGTGTTAAGTCTGCTTTTCCTTTGGGAGGCAGCTAAGCAAAATTTAAAATGTTTTGCATACTCGTGATATTCTGTATTTTTACTTTAAAATGGTTTTCAAATAGTGAAGTGCTAATGAATTTGTATTTTTCTTAGATTTTAGTTACTCACCATTTTTTACTTTCTAGAGAAATAGTTATATTTCAGGAAAACAAACATACTTTTCAAAAATGTCGACAGATATGAGAAGATTACAGGATTTTAGGAGATTGTCATATCCTGAATTTTTTAAATTTATTTATCTTTTTTATTATACTTTAAGTTCTAAGGTACATGTGCATAATGTGCAGCTTTGTTACATATGTATACTTGTGCCATGTTGGTGTGCTGCACCCATCAACTCGTCAGCACCCATCAACTCGTCATTTACATCAGGTATAACTCCCAATGCAATCCCTCCCCCCTATCCCCTTCCCGTGATAGGCCCTGGTGTGTGATGTTCTCCTTCCCGAGTCCAAGCGATCTCATTGTTCAGTTCCCACCTATGAGTGAGAACATGCGGTGTTTGGTTTTTTGTTCTTGCGATAGTTTGCTGAGAATGATGGTTTCCAGCTGCATCCATGTCCCTACAAAGGACACAAACGCATCCTTTTTTATGGCTGCATAGTATTCCATGGTGTATATGTGCCACATTTTCTTAATCCAGTCTATCACTGATGGACATTTGGTTTGATTCCAAGTCTTTGCTATCGTGAATAGTGCTGCAATAAACATACCTGTGCATGTGTCTTTATAGCAGCATGATTTATAATCCTTTGGGTATATACCCAGTAATGGGATGGCTGGGTTATATGGTACTTCTAGTTCTAGATCCTTGAGGAATCACCATACTGTTTTCCATAATGGTTGAACTAGTTTACAATCCCACCAACAGTGTAAAAGTGTTCCTATTTCTCCACGTCTTCTCGAGCACCTCTTGTTTCCTGACTTTCTAATGATTGCCATTCTAACTGGTGTAAGATGGTACCTCATTGTGGTTTTGATTTGCATTTCTCTGATGGCCAGTGATGATGAGCATTTTTTCATGTGTCTGTTGGCTGTATGAATGTCTTCTTTTGAGAAATGCCTGTTCATATCCTTTGCCCACTTTTTGATGGGGTTGTTTGTTTTTTTCTTGTAAATTTGTTTGAGTTCTTTGTAGGTTCTGGATATTAGCCCTTTGTCAGATGAGTGGATTGCAAAAATTTTCTCCCATTCTGTAGGTTGCCCGCTCACTCTGATGGTAGTTTCTTTTGCTGTGCAGAAGTTCTTTCGTTTAATTAGATCCCATTTGTCAATTCTGACTTTTGTTGCCGTTGCTTTTGGTGTTTTAGACATGAAGTCCTTGCCCATGCCTATGTCCTGAATGGTATTCCCTAGGTTTTCTTCTAGGGTTTTTATGGTGTTAGGTCTAACATTTAAGTCTCTAATCCATCTTGAATTAATTTTCGTATAAGGAGTAAGGAAAGGATCCAGTTTCAGCTTTCTACTTATGGCTAGCCAATTTTCCCAGAACCATTTATTAAATAGGGAATCCTTTCCCCATTTCTTGTTTTTCTCATGTTTATCAAAGATCAGATGGCTGTAGATGTGTGGTATTATTTCTGAGGACTCTGTTCTGTTGCATTGGTCTATATCTCTGTTTTGGTACCAGTACCATGCTGTTTTGGTTACTGTAGCCTTGTAGTATAGTTTGAAGTCAGGTAGTGTGATGCCTCCAGCTTTGTTCTTTTGACTTAGGATTGTCTTGGCAATGCGGGCTCTTTTTTGGTTCCATATGAACTTTAAAGCCGTTTTTTCCAATTCTGTGAAGAAACTCATTGGTAGCTTGATGGGAATGGCATTGAATCTATAAATGACCTTGGGCAGTATGGCCATTTTCATGATATTGATTCTTCCTATCCATGAGCATGGTATGTTCTTCCATTTGTTTGTGTCCTCTTCTATTTCACTGAGCAGTGGTTTGTAGTTCTCCTTGAAGAGGTCCTTCACATCCCTTGTAAGTTGGATTCCTAGGTATTTTATTCTCTTTGAAGCAATTGTGAATGGAAGTTCATTCATGATTTGGCTCTCTGCTTGTCTGTTACTGGTGTATAAGAATGCTTGTGATTTTTGCACATTAATTTTGTATCCTGAGACTTTGCTGAAGTTGCTTATCAGCTTAAGGAGATTTTGGGCTGAGACATTGGGGTTTTCTAAATATACAATCATGTCATCTGCAAACAGGGACAATTTGACTTCTTCTTTTCCTAACTGAATACCCTTTATTTCTTTCTCTTGCCTGATTGCCCTAGCCAGAACTTCCAACACTATGTTGAATAGGAGTGGTGTGAGAGGCTTTCCCTGTCTTGTGCCAATTTTCAAAGGGAATGCTTCCAGTTTTTGCCCATTCAGTATGATATTGGCTGTGGGTTTGTCATAAATAGCTCTCATTATTTTGAGATACATTCCATCAATACCTAGTTTATTGAGAGTTCTTAGCATAAAGGGCTGTTGAATTTTGTCAAAGGCCTTTTCTGCATCTATTGAGATAATCAGGTGGTTTTTGTCTTTGGCTCTGTTTATATGCTGGATTACGTTTATTGATTTGTGTGTGTTGAACCAGCCTTGCATCCCAGGGATGAAGCCCACTTGATCATGTTGGATAGGTTTTTTGATGTGCTGCTGGATTCTGTTTGCCAGTATTTTATTGAGGATTTTTACATCGATGTTCATCAGGGAGATTGGTCTAAAATTATCTTTATTTGTTGTGTCTCTGCCAGGCTTTGGTATCAGGATGATGTTGACCTCATAAAATGAGTTAGGGAGGATTCCCTCTTTTTCTATTGATTGGAATAGTTTCAGAAGGAATGGTACCAGCTCTTCATTGTACCTCTGGTAGAATTCAGCTGTGAATCCATCTGGTCCTGGACTTTTTTTGGTTGGTAGGTTGTTAATTATTGCCTCAATTTCAGAGCCTGCTATTGATCTATTCATGGATTCAGCTTCTTCCTGGTTTAGTCTTGGGAGAGTGTAAGTGTCCAGGAAATTATCCATTTCTTCTAGATTTTCTAGTTTATTTGCATAGAGGTGTTTATAGTACTCTCTGATGGTAGTTTGTATTTCTGTTGGGTCAGTGGTGATATCCCCTTTATCATTTTTTATTGCGTCTATTTGATTCTTCTCTCTTTTCTTCTTTATTAGTCTTGCTAGCGGTCTATCAATTTTGTTGATCTTTTCAAAAAACCAACTCCTGGATTCATTGATTTTTTGGAGGGTTTTTTGTGTCTCTATCTCCTTCAGTTCTGCTCTGATCTTAGTTATTTCTTGCCTTCTGCTAGCTTTTGAATGTGTTTGCTCTTGCTTCTCTAGTTCTTTTAATTGTGATGTCAGAGTGTCAATTTTAGATCTTTCCAGCTTTCTCTTGTGGGCATTTAGTGCTATAAATTTCCCTCTACACATGCTTTAAATGTGTCCCAGAGATTCTTCTATGTTGTATCTTTGTTCTCATTGGTTTCAAAGAACTTCTTTATTTCTGCCTTCATTTCATTATGTACCCAGTAGTCATTCAGGAGCAGGTTATTCAGTTTCCGTGTAGTTCAGTGGTTTTGATTGAGTTTCTTAGTCCTGAGTTCTAGTTTGATTGCACTGTGGTCTGAGAGACAGTTTGTTATAGTTTCTGTTCTTTTACATTTGCTGAGGAGTGTTTTACTTCCAATTATGTGGTCAATTTTGGAATAAGAGTGATGTAGTGCTGAGAAGAATGTATATTCTGTTGATTTGGGGTGGAGAGTTCTATAGATGTCTATTAGGTCCGCTTGGTGCAGAGATGAGTTCAATTCCTGGATATTCTTGTTAACTTTCTGTCTCGTTGATCTGTCTAATGTTGACAGTGGGCTGTTGAAGTCTCCAATATTATTGTATGGGAGTCTAAGTCTCTTTGTAAGTCTCTACGGACTTGCTTTATGAATCTGGGTGCTCCTGTATTGGGTGCATATATATTTAGGATAGTTAGCTCTTCCTGTTGAATTGATCCCTTTACCATTATGTAATGGCCTTCTTTGTCTCTTTTGATCTTTGATGGTTTAGAGTCTGTTTTATCAGAGACTAGGATTGCAACCCCTGCTTTTTTTTGTTCTGCATTTGCTTGGTAGATCTTCCTTCATCCCTTTATTTTGAGCCTATGTATGTCTCTGTATGTGAGATGGGTCTCCTGAATACAGCAGACTGATGGGTCTTGACTCTTTATCCAGTTTGCTAGTCTGTGTCTTCTAATTGGAGCATTTAGGCCATTTACATTTAAGGTTAATATTGTTATGTGTGAACTTAATCCTGCCATTATGATATTAACTGGTTATTTTGCTCGTTAGTTGATGCAATTTCTTCCTAGCCTCGATGGTCTTTACATTTTGGCATGTTTTTGCAATGGCTGGTACCTGTTGCTCATTTCCATGTTTAGTGCTTCCTTCAGGGTCTCTTGTAAGGCAGGCTTGGTGGTGACAAAATCTCTAAGCATTTGCTTATCTGTAAAGGATTTTATTTCTCCTTCACTTATGAAACTTAGTTTGGCTGGACATGAAATTCTGGGTTGAAAATTCTTTTCTTTAAGAATGTTGAATATTGGCCCCCACTCTCTTCTGGCTTGTAGAGTTTCTGCCGAGAGATCTGCTGTTAGTCTGATGGGCTTCCCATTGTGGGTAACCCAACCTTTCTCTCTGGCTGCCCTTAAGAATTTTTCCTTCATTTCAACTTCGGTGAATCTCGCAATTATGTGTTTTGGAGTTGCTCTTCTCGAGGAGTATCTTTGTGGCGTTCTCTGTATTTCCTGAATTTGAATGTTGGCCTGCCCTACTATGTTGGGGAAGTTCTCCTGGATGACATCCTGTGGCGTGTTTTCCAACTTGGTTCCATTTTCTCCCTCACTTTTAGACAACCCAATCAGACGTAGATTTGGTCTTTTTACATAATCCCATACTTCTTGCAGGCTTTGTTCATTTCTTTTTCTTCTTTTTTCTTTAGGCTTCTCTTCTCGCTTCATTTCATTCATTTGATTCTCAATCTCTGATACTCTTTCTTCCAGTTGATCAAGTCGGTTACTGAAGCTTGTGCATTTGTCACGTATTTCTCGTGTCATGGTTTTCATCTCTGTCAGTTCGTTTATGGCCTTCTCTGCATTAATTATTCTGGTTATCAATTCTTCCACTCTTTTTTCAAGATTTTTAGTTTCTTTGCCCTGGGTACGTAATTCCTCCTTTAGCTCTGAGAAGTTTGATGGTCTGAAGCCTTCTTCTCTCATCTCGTCAAAGTCATTCTCCGTCCAGCTTTGATCCGTTGCTGGCGATGAGCTGCGTTCCTTTGAAGGGGGAGATGCGTTCTTATTTTTTGAATTTCCAGCTTTTCTGCCCTGCTTTTTCCTCATC
>NW_022321234.1:0-4599 GCF_002776525.5 Piliocolobus tephrosceles | reverse complement strand
GATGAGGAAAAAGCAGGGCAGAAAAGCTGGAAATTCAAAAAATAAGAGCGCATCTCCTCCTGCAAAGGAGCACAGCCCATCGCCAGCAACGGATCAAAGCTGGTCAGAGAATGATTTTGATGAGATGAGAGAAGAAGGCTTCAGTCCATCAAACCTCTCAGAGCTAAAGGAGGAATTACGTACCCAGCGCAAAGAAACTAAAAATCTTGAAAAAAAAGTGGAAGAATTGACAGCTAGACTAATTAATGCAGAGAAGGTCATAAACGAAATGACAGAGATGAAAACCATGACACGAGAAATACGTGACAAATGCACAAGCTTCAGTAACCGACTCGATCAACTGGAAGAAAGAGTATCAGCGATTGAGGATCAAATGAATGAAATGAAGCGAGAAGAGAAACCAAAAGAAAAAAGAAGAAAAAGAAATGAACAAAGCCTGCAAGAAGTATGGGATTATATCAAAAGACCAAATCTACGTCTGATTGGGGTGCCTGAAAGTGAGGGGGAAAATGGAACCAAATTGGAAAACACTCTACAGGATATCATCCAGGAGAACTTCCCCAACCTAGCAGGGCAGGCCAACATTCAAATTCAGGAAATACAGAGAACGCCACAAAGATACTCCTCCAGAAGAGCAACTCCAAGACACATAATTGCCAGATTCACCAAAGTTGAAATGAAGGAAAAAATCTTAAGGGCAGCCAGAGAGAAAGGTCGGGTTACCCACAAAGGGAAGCCCATCAGGCTGACAGCAGATCTCTCGGCAGAAACTCTACAAGCCAGAAGAGAGTGGGGGCCAATATTCAACGTTCTTAAAGAAAAGGATTTTAAACCCAGAATTTCATATCCAGCCAAACTAAGTTTCATCAGTGAAGGAGAAATAAAATTCTTTACAGATAAGCAAATGCTTAGAGATTTTGTCACCACCAGGCCTGCCTTACAAGAGACCCTGAAGGAAGCCCTAAACATGGAAAGGAACAACCGGTACCAGCCACTGCAAAAACATGCCAAAATGTAAAGACCATCGAGCCTAGGAAGAAACTGCATCAACTAATGAGCAAAATAACCAGTTAATATCATAATGGCAGGATCAAGATCACACATAACAATATTAACCTTAAATGTAAATGGACTAAATGCTCCAATTAAAAGACACAGACTGGCAAACTGGATAAAGAGTCAAGACCCATCAGTCTGCTGTCTTCAGGAGACCCATCTCACATGCAGAGACATACATAGGCTCAAAATAAAAGGATGGAGGAAGATCTACCAAGCAAATGGAGAACAAAAAAAAGCAGGGGTTGCAATCCTAGTCTCTGATAAAACAGACTTTAAACCATCAAAGATCAAAAGAGACAAAGAAGGCCATTACATAATGGTAAAGGGATCAATCCAACAGGAAGAGCTAACTATCCTAAATATATATGCACCTAATACAGGAGCACCCAGATTCATAAAGCAAGTCCTTAGAGACTTACAAAGAGACTTAGACTCCCATACAATAATAATGGGAGACTTCAACACTCCACTGTCAACATTAGACAGATCAACGAGACAGAAAGTTAACAAGGATATCCAGGAATTGAACTCATCTCTGCACCAAGCGGACCTAATAGACATCTATAGAACTCTCCACCCCAAGTCAACAGAATATACATTCTTCTCAGCACCACATCACACTTATTCCAAAATTGACCACATAATTGGAAGTAAAGCACTCCTCAGCAAATGTAAAAGAACAGAAATTATAACAAACTGTCTCTCTGACCACAGTGCAATCAAACTAGAACTCAGGACTAAGAAATTCAATCAAAACCGCTCAACTACATGGAAACTGAACAACCTGCTCCTGAATGACTACTGGGTACATAACGAAATGAAAGCAGAAATAAAGATGTTCTTTGAATCCAATGAGAACAAAGATACAACATACCAGAATCTCTGGGACACATTTAAAGCAGTATGTAGAGGGAAATTTATAGCACTAAGTGCCCACAAGAGAAAGCAGGAAAGATCTAAAATTGACACTCTAACATCACAATTAAAAGAACTAGAGAGGCAAGAGCAAACACATTCAAAAGCTAGCAGAAAGCAAGAAATAACTAAGATCAGAGCAGAACTGAAGGAGATAGAGACACAAAAAACCCTCCAAAAAATCAATGAATCCAGGAGTTGGTTTTTTTTGAAAAGATCAACAAAATTGACAGACCGCTAGCAAGATTAATAAAGAAGAAAAGAGAGAGGAATCAAATAGACGCAATAAAAAATGATAAAGGGGATATCACCACCGACCCCACAGAAATACAAACTACCATCAGAGAATACTATAAACACCTCTACACAAATCAACTAGAAAATCTAGAAGAAATGGATAATTTCCTGGACGCGTACACTCTTCCAAGACTAAACCAGGAAGAAGTTGAATCCCTGAATAGACCAATAGCAGCCTCTGAAATTGAGGCAACAATTAATAGCCTGCCCACCAAAAAAAGCCCAGGACCAGATGGATTCACAGCTGAATTCTACCAGAGGTACAAGGAGGAGCTGGTACCATTCCTTCTGAAACTATTCCAATCAATAGAAAAAGAGGGAATCCTCCCTAACTCATTTTATGAGGCCAGCATCATCCTGATACCAAAGCCTGGCAGAGACACAACAAAAAAAGAGAATTTTAGACCAATCTCCCTGATGAACATCGATGCAAAAATCCTCAATAAAATCCTGGCAAACCGGATTCAGCAGCACATCAAAAAGCTTATCCACCATGATCAAGTGGGCTTCATCCCTGGGATGCAAGGCTGGTTCAACATTCGCAAATCAATCAACGTAATCCAGCATATCAACAGAACCAAAGACAAGAACCACATGATTATCTCAATAGATGCAGAAAAGGCTTTTGACAAAATTCAACAGCCCTTCATGCTAAAAACGCTCAACAAATTCGGTATTGATGGAACGTACCTCAAAATAATAAGAGCTATTTATGACAAACCCACAGCCAATATCATACTGAATGGGCAAAAACTGGAAAAGTTCCCTTTGAAAACTGGCACAAGACAGGGATGCCCTCTCTCACCACTCCTATTCAACATAGTGTTGGAAGTTCTGGCTAGGGCAATCAGGCAAGAGAAAGAAATCAAGGGTATTCAGTTAGGAAAAGAGGAAGTCAAATTGTCCCTGTTTGCAGATGACATGATTGTGTATTTAGAAAACCCCATCGTCTCAGCCCAAAATCTTCTTAAGCTGATAAGCAACTTCAGCAAAGTCTCAGGATACAAAATTAATGTGCAAAAATCACAAGCATTCTTATACACCAGTAACAGACAAGCAGAGAGCCAAATCAGGAATGAACTTCCATTCACAATTGCTTCAAAGAGAATAAAATACCTAGGAATCCAACTTACAAGGGATGTAAAGGACCTCTTCAAGGAGAACTACAAACCACTGCTCAGTGAAATCAAAGAGGACACAAACAAATGGAAGAACATACCATGCTCATGGATAGGCAGAATCAATATTGTGAAAATGGCCATACTGCCCAAGGTAATTTATAGATTCAATGCCATCCCCATCAAGCTACCAATGAGTTTCTTCACCGAATTGGAAAAAACTGCTTTAAAGTTCATATGGAACCAAAAAAGAGCCCGTATTGCCAAGACAATCCTAAGTCAAAAGGACAAAGCTGGAGGCATCACGCTACCTGACTTCAAACTATACTACAAGGCTACAGTAACCAAAACAGCATGGTACTGGTACCAAAACAGAGATATAGACCAATGGAACAGAACGGAGCCTTCAGAAATAATGCCACACATCTACAACCATCTGATATTTGACAAACCTGAGAAAAACAAGAAATGGGGAAAGGATTCCCTATTTAATAAATGGTGCTGGGAAAATTGGCTAGCCATAAGTAGAAAGCTGAAACTGGATCCTTTCCTTACTCCTTATACGAAGATTAATTCAAGATGGATTAGAGACTTAAATGTTAGACCTAATACCATCAAAACCCTAGAAGAAAATCTAGGTAGTACCATTCAGGACATAGGCATGGGCAAGGACTTCATGTCTAAAACACCAAAAGCAACGGCAGCAAAAGCCAAAATTGACAAATGGGATCTCATTAAACTAAAGAGCTTCTGCACAGCAAAAGAAACTACCATCAGAGTGAACAGGCAACCTACAGAATGGGAGAAAATTTTTGCAATCTACTCATCTGACAAAGGGCTCATTTCCAGAATCTACAAAGAACTCAAACAAATATACAAGAAAAAAACAACCAACCCCATCCAAAAGTGGGGAAAGGATATGAACAGACATTTCTCAAAAGAAGACATTCATACAGCCAACAGACACATGAAAAAATGCTCAGCATCACTGGCCATCAGAGAAATGCAAATCAAAACCACAATGAGAAACCATCTCACACCAGTTAGAATGGCAATCATTAAAAAATCAGGAAACAATAGGTGTTGGAGAGGATGTGGAGAAATAGGAACACTTTTACACTGTTGGTGGGATTGTAAACTAGTTCAACCATTATGGAAAACAATATGGCGATTCCTCAAGGACCTAGAACTAGATGTACCATATGACCCA
>NW_022321233.1:0-4599 GCF_002776525.5 Piliocolobus tephrosceles | reverse complement strand
TGGGTCATATGGTACATCTAGTTCTAGGTCCTTGAGGAATCGCCATATTGTTTTCCATAATGGTTGAACTAGTTTACAATCCCACCAACAGTGTAAAAGTGTTCCTATTTCTCCACATCCTCTCCAACACCTATTGTTTCCTGATTTTTTAATGATTGCCATTCTAACTGGTGTGAGATGGTTTCTCATTGTGGTTTTGATTTGCATTTCTCTGATGGCCAGTGATGCTGAGCATTTTTTCATGTGTCTGTTGGCTGTATGAATGTCTTCTTTTGAGAAATGTCTGTTCATATCCTTTCCCCACTTTTGGATGGGGTTGGTTGTTTTTTTCTTGTATATTTGTTTGAGTTCTTTGTAGATTCTGGAAATGAGCCCTTTGTCAGATGAGTAGATTGCAAAAATTTTCTCCCATTCTGTAGGTTGCCTGTTCACTCTGATGGTAGTTTCTTTTGCTGTGCAGAAGCTCTTTAGTTTAATGAGATCCCATTTGTCAATTTTGGCTTTTGCTGCCGTTGCTTTTGGTGTTTTAGACATGAAGTCCTTGCCCATGCCTATGTCCTGAATGGTACTACCTAGATTTTCTTCTAGGGTTTTGATGGTATTAGGTCTAACATTTAAGTCTCTAATCCATCTTGAATTAATCTTCGTATAAGGAGTAAGGAAAGGATCCAGTTTCAGCTTTCTACTTATGGCTAGCCAATTTTCCCAGCACCATTTATTAAATAGGGAATCCTTTCCCCATTTCTTGTTTTTCTCAGGTTTGTCAAATATCAGATGGTTGTAGATGTGTGGCATTATTTCTGAAGGCTCCGTTCTGTTCCATTGGTCTATATCTCTGTTTTGGTACCAGTACCATGCTGTTTTGGTTACTGTAGCCTTGTAGTATAGTTTGAAGTCAGGTAGCGTGATGCCTCCAGCTTTGTCCTTTTGACTTAGGATTGTCTTGGCAATACGGGCTCTTTTTTGGTTCCATATGAACTTTAAAGCAGTTTTTTCCAATTCGGTGAAGAAACTCATTGGTAGCTTGATGGGGATGGCATTGAATCTATAAATTACCTTGGGCAGTATGGCCATTTTCACAATATTGATTCTGCCTATCCATGAGCATGGTATGTTCTTCCATTTGTTTGTGTCCTCTTTGATTTCACTGAGCAGTGGTTTGTAGTTCTCCTTGAAGAGGTCCTTTACATCCCTTGTAAGTTGGATTCCTAGGTATTTTATTCTCTTTGAAGCAATTGTGAATGGAAGTTCATTCCTGATTTGGCTCTCTGCTTGTCTGTTACTGGTGTATAAGAATGCTTGTGATTTTTGCACATTAATTTTGTATCCTGAGACTTTGCTGAAGTTGCTTATCAGCTTAAGAAGATTTTGGGCTGAGACGATGGGGTTTTCTAAATACACAATCATGTCATCTGCAAACAGGGACAATTTGACTTCCTCTTTTCCTAACTGAATACCCTTGATTTCTTTCTCTTGCCTGATTGCCCTAGCCAGAACTTCCAACACTATGTTGAATAGGAGTGGTGAGAGAGGGCATCCCTGTCTTGTGCCAGTTTTCAAAGGGAACTTTTCCAGTTTTTGCCCATTCAGTATGATATTGGCTGTGGGTTTGTCATAAATAGCTCTTATTATTTTGAGGTACGTTCCATCAATACCGAATTTGTTGAGCGTTTTTAGCATGAAGGGCTGTTGAATTTTGTCAAAAGCCTTTTCTGCATCTATTGAGATAATCATGTGGTTCTTGTCTTTGGTTCTGTTGATATGCTGGATTACGTTGATTGATTTGCGAATGTTGAACCAGCCTTGCATCCCAGGGATGAAGCCCACTTGATCATGGTGGATAAGCTTTTTGATGTGCTGCTGAATCCGGTTTGCCAGGATTTTATTGAGGATTTTTGCATCGATGTTCATCAGGGAGATTGGTCTAAAATTCTCTTTTTTTGTTGTGTCTCTGCCAGGCTTTGGTATCAGGATGATGCTGGCCTCATAAAATGAGTTAGGGAGGATTCCCTCTTTTTCTATTGATTGGAATAGTTTCAGAAGGAATGGTACCAGCTCCTCCTTGTACCTCTGGTAGAATTCAGCTGTGAATCCATCTGGTCCTGGGCTTTTTTTGGTGGGCAGGCTATTAATTGTTGCCTCAATTTCAGAGGCTGCTATTGGTCTATTCAGGGATTCAACTTCTTCCTGGTTTAGTCTTGGAAGAGTGTACGCGTCCAGGAAATTATCCATTTCTTCTAGATTTTCTAGTTGATTTGTGTAGAGGTGTTTATAGTATTCTCTGATGGTAGTTTGTATTTCTGTGGGGTCGGTGGTGATATCCCCTTTATCATTTTTTATTGCGTCTATTTGATTCCTCTCTCTTTTCTTCTTTATTAATCTTGCTAGCGGTCTGTCAATTTTGTTGATCTTTTCAAAAAAAACCAACTCCTGGATTCATTGATTTTTTGGAGGGTTTTTTGTGTCTCTATCTCCTTCAGTTCTGCTCTGATCTTAGTTATTTCTTGCTTTCTGCTAGCTTTTGAATGTGTTTGCTCTTGCCTCTCTAGTTCTTTTAATTGTGATGTTAGAGTGTCAATTTTAGATCTTTCCTGCTTTCTCTTGTGGGCACTTAGTGCTATAAATTTCCCTCTACATACTGCTTTAAATGTGTCCCAGAGATTCTGGTATGTTGTATCTTTGTTCTCATTGGATTCAAAGAACATCTTTATTTCTGCTTTCATTTCGTTATGTACCCAGTAGTCATTCAGGAGCAGGTTGTTCAGTTTCCATGTAGTTGAGCGGTTTTGATTGAATTTCTTAGTCCTGAGTTCTAGTTTGATTGCACTGTGGTCAGAGAGACAGTTTGTTATAATTTCTGTTCTTTTACATTTGCTGAGGAGTGCTTTACTTCCAATTATGTGGTCAATTTTGGAATAAGTGTGATGTGGTGCTGAGAAGAATGTATATTCTGTTGACTTGGGGTGGAGAGTTCTATAGATGTCTATTAGGTCCGCTTGGTGCAGAGATGAGTTCAATTCCTGGATATCCTTGTTAACTTTCTGTCTCGTTGATCTGTCTAATGTTGACAGTGGAGTGTTGAAGTCTCCCATTATTATTGTATGGGAGTCTAAGTCTCTTTGTAAGTCTCTAAGGACTTGCTTTATGAATCTGGGTGCTCCTGTATTAGGTGCATATATATTTAGGATAGTTAGCTCTTCCTGTTGGATTGATCCCTTTACCATTATGTAATGGCCTTCTTTGTCTCTTTTGATCTTTGATGGTTTAAAGTCTGTTTTATCAGAGACTAGGATTGCAACCCCTGCTTTTTTTTGTTCTCCATTTGCTTGGTAGATCTTCCTCCATCCTTTTATTTTGAGCCTATGTATGTCTCTGCATGTGAGATGGGTCTCCTGAAGACAGCAGACTGATGGGTCTTGACTCTTTATCCAGTTTGCCAGTCTGTGTCTTTTAATTGGAGCATTTAGTCCATTTACATTTAAGGTTAATATTGTTATGTGTGATCTTGATCCTGCCATTATGATATTAACTGGTTATTTTGCTCATTAGTTGATGCAGTTTCTTCCTAGGCTCGATGGTCTTTACATTTTGGCATGTTTTTGCAGTGGCTGGTACCGGTTGTTCCTTTCCATGTTTAGGGCTTCCTTCAGGGTCTCTTGTAAGGCAGGCCTGGTGGTGACAAAATCTCTAAGCATTTGCTTATCTGTAAAGAATTTTATTTCTCCTTCACTGATGAAACTTAGTTTGGCTGGATATGAAATTCTGGGTTTAAAATCCTTTTCTTTAAGAACGTTGAATATTGGCCCCCACTCTCTTCTGGCTTGTAGAGTTTCTGCCGAGAGATCTGCTGTCAGCCTGATGGGCTTCCCTTTGTGGGTAACCCGACCTTTCTCTCTGGCTGCCCTTAAGATTTTTTCCTTCATTTCAACTTTGGTGAATCTGGCAATTATGTGTCTTGGAGTTGCTCTTCTGGAGGAGTATCTTTGTGGCGTTCTCTGTATTTCCTGAATTTGAATGTTGGCCTGCCCTGCTAGGTTGGGGAAGTTCTCCTGGATGATATCCTGTAGAGTGTTTTCCAATTTGGTTCCATTTTCCCCCTCACTTTCAGGCACCCCAATCAGACGTAGATTTGGTCTTTTGATATAATCCCATACTTCTTGCAGGCTTTGTTCATTTCTTTTTCTTCTTTTTTCTTTTGGTTTCTCTTCTCGCTTCATTTCATTCATTTGATCCTCAATCGCTGATACTCTTTCTTCCAGTTGATCGAGTCGGTTACTGAAGCTTGTGCATTTGTCACGTATTTCTCGTGTCATGGTTTTCATCTCTGTCATTTCGTTTATGACCTTCTCTGCATTAATTAGTCTAGCTGTCAATTCTTCCACTTTTTTTTCAAGATTTTTAGTTTCTTTGCGCTGGGTACGTAATTCCTCCTTTAGCTCTGAGAGGTTTGATGGACTGAAGCCTTCTTCTCTCATCTCATCAAAATCATTCTCTGACCAGCTTTGATCCGTTGCTGGCGATGGGCTGTGCTCCTTTGCAGGAGGAGATGCGCTCTTATTTTTTGAATTTCCAGCTTTTCTGCCCTGCTTTTTCCTCATC
>NW_022321232.1:0-3157 GCF_002776525.5 Piliocolobus tephrosceles | reverse complement strand
AAACAAATAAAAATAAAAATAAATGAAAAATAAAAGGGAAAGGGCCAGGCGTGGTGGGTGGCTCACACTTGTAATCCCAGCACTTTGGGAAGCCTAGGCCAGCAGATCACTTAAGGTCAGGAGTTCAAGACCAGCCTGGCCAACATGGTCATACCCCGTCTCTACTAAAAATACAAAAATTAGACGGGCATGGTGGTACACGCCTGTAATTCCAGCTACTCGGGAGGCTGAGGTGCGAGAGTTGCTTGAACCCAGGAGGCAGCGGTTGCAGTGAGCCAAGATTGCACTACTGCACTCCAGCCTGGGTGACAGAGGAAGACTCCGTCTCAAAAAATAATAATAACAATAAATAAAATAAAGGGGAAAGAGCAAGCAGGAGGGGAAGAAAAAAAAAACAAGGTGGGTAGGCAATGAGGGACCTGTTTACATTCTAATGAGATAGTGAATCTACGTTTTACATGTGAAAAGAAAGGGGAAGGGGAGGGAGTCAACTATGCATTCCTCCCCTGCTCAGTAAATCTGCATTTTACATAAGATAAAGTAAGCATGTGAAATTACAGCTATCTGTTTGGGAATGAAAGGAAAGCAGTTTTTGCATGACTCAGTTCCCAAGCTTAACTTTCCCTTTGGCATAGGGAGTTGGAGTTCCGAGTTTCCATTTTTGTTTCACGCTAGGTATCTACCCAAGAGAAATGAGACGTATGTACGCATAAAACTCCTACAAGTGTTCATAGCAGCATTATTCATAATAGCCCCAAACTGGAAACAACCCAATTGTCTACTGAGAAAAGAAAAATAGCTCAGAGCAGGCCCAGAGAGACATGAATACGGGACTTCAGTTATCACCTCCCCAGCCCCCACCACATGCCTGGGGACAATTGTTTAAAGTCACTTTGTTCCTGACTAGCTGGCTCACCTATTATCTTCATGAACCTGGGATTTGTGATATAAAGACAAATGTGTAGCCAACCAATAGCTTTTTTTTTTGAGATGGAGTCTTACTCTATCACCCAGGCTGGAGTGCAGTGGCATGATCTCGGCTCACTGCAACATCCGCCTCTTGGGTTCAAGCAATTCTCTGTCTCAGCCTCCTGAATAGCTGGGATTGCAGGCATCCACCACCACACTCCGCTAATTTTTTTGTATTTTTAGTAAAGACGGGGTTTCACCATCTTGGCCAGGTTGGTATTGAACTCCTGACCTTGTGATCCACCTGCCTCGGCCTCTCTCCCAAAGTGCTGGGGTTACAGGCGTGAGCCACCGCGTCTGGCCAGTTTATGTTATTTTAATGTACATTCATGGTAAACAACTCATGAACTACCACTTCTTTTACTTTAAAAATCCACTTGTAGGCCTGGCACCGTGGCTCACGCATGTAATCCCAGCAGTTCCGGAGGCCTAGGCAGGCGGATCACTTGAGGCCAGTGATTTGTTTTTCTAAGACCAGCCGAGAGGGCACAAAAGAACCAGCGAGTAGGCAAGTGTAGGAGCAAAACTGCAAATTTATTTTGGTCACCTAGCTTCAGGGAAGTAGGTGGGGGGGGAGAGGTCTGTCGGCCTCCGGCAAAGAAGGCCGGCAGAGTCCCCCGGTGGGGCTCTCGGACGGAGTTCCTGCAGTCCCGACATCCCAAAGGGAGTGAGAGACTCAGGAAGGCCGGTGGGACCCTGGCCGAGAGCGGCTTTTCTAGGAGTGGGAGGGCAATAGGCGGGGCACGGGCCTGTCGGGGGGCGTTCCACAGGTGCAACCAGGTAAATCTTGGTCTCTTCGGATTGACGTCACCTGGCGCATGCCCAGTTGATCTGCACCTTTCCAGGCGCCCGCTGCATTTTCGCGCAGGCGGGAAGAGTTGGTGGTGAAGAAGAACCCGGAAGTGCACCATCTTGCCTCCTTTCGTCCAAACAGCCAGGAGTTCCAGACTAGCCTGGCCAAACATGGCAAAATCCCGTCTCTACTAAAAATACAAAAATTAGCTGGGCATGGTGGCACGTGCCTGTAATCCCAGCTACTCAGGAGGCTGAGTCAAGAGAATCGCTTGAACCTGGGAGGGAGGTGGAGGTTGCAGTGAGCCGAGATCACGCACTGCACTCCAGCCTGGGCAACAGAGCAAAACTTAGTCTCAAAAAAAAAAAAAAAAAAGAAAGAAAGAAAATCCACCTATAACTGCTGCTAGGCAGAATGTATGTTCAGGGCAACCTGAATCTGTGCTCTCAGCAGTTTTAAAGCTTACCCAAATAAACTCTCCATGTATATTAATTTTGCCCCAGCTTCTTCCTTTTAGGTTGACACCATCAAGTGACAAATGGATAAACAAATGTGGTATATCCAAACAATAGAATATGATTCATCAATGAAAAGGAATGAAGTACTGATACATGCCATAACGCTGGTGAAACTTGAAGACATGTTAAGTTTATGGATACAAAGGTCACATATTGTATATTGTGGGATTCCATTTATATAAAATGTCCAGAATAGGCCAGGCACGGTGGCTCACATCTGCAATCCGAGCTGCTTGGGAGGCTGAGGCAGGAGAATCACTTGAACCCGAGAGGTGGAGTTTGCAGTGAGTCGAGATGGTGCCATTGCACTCCAGCCTGGGGGACAGAACTAGACTCTGTCTCAAACAAACAAACAAACAAACAAAATCCAGGAGCATTGCAGCAGGGGATATGGAGCCAAAGGCCATTGCGCCGACGTGAAGAAAGTAGAGTTTGAGAAGGAATAGCCTGGCATTTATGGAAAAATGTCTCAGAAGCAAAGACTAGCAATAAAAGGCTGATTGAGAATCTGGGACAGGAATCCAGAAATGAAATGATGAGGGTCTAGGCCAAAGGCTTGACAGGGAACTGGAAAGAGAAGATCCAATTTACAGTCTAAAGAGGAAACTGGCATCAGATTACATGGTCACGTTAGTGAACTGAACTAGGGCCCACTCGACCGGAGCAGCAAAGCCAAACACTGACATCAGGATAGCAGTGAAAGTGAGACATTTATTGCAGGACACCAAGCCAGGAGAATTGGCCAGCTAACGCTTGAGACTGGAACTCCATGATGCCTTACAGGTAAGGGTTTTTAAAGGCAAAGAGGTAGAGATTACAGGCAAAGTCATAAACCAAGGTGGGACATCCTGAAGTCCTGTGATTGTGGGGGTGGGGG
>NW_022321231.1:0-4496 GCF_002776525.5 Piliocolobus tephrosceles | reverse complement strand
TCAAGTGAAGGGTCCTGGGATAGGAAGATTATCCTGGATTATCTGGGCGGTCCCTAATTGCAATCACAAGTGTCCTTATAAGTGGGAGGCAGAGGGAGATTTGACTCCAAACAGAAGAGCAGAAAACAGAGTGCCCTGCCAGCACATTAATTTCAGCCCAGTGAAACTGACTTAGGATTTCTGAACTCCAGAACTGTGAGAGAATAAATGTCTCTTGTTTCAAATCTGTGGTGTTTTGTTACAGAAACATTAGGAATATGGATATGCATATGTTCTGCTTTACAAAATAATGCCAAACAATTTACAACCAAAATTGGCAAGTATTACAATTAATGACATGTTAATGCTCTATATGAAATGATAGTTCACATGATGGTTCCAGAATTCCTATAGGGTGTAGGTGTAGGTTAGGAAACTTGTATTGAAGTTGTGTTTTCATAACACTTTAAAAAACTCTTGGGGAAAAAGCATCAAAGTTCTCTATCAGAGAATGTGGGTGGAGAGAGTAGGTCAGCATTGGTTGGCACACAAGTCATTACTTTTCAGGCTTGCTAATTAAACAGCTGGGCATGGTGGCACATGCTAGTAATCCCAGATGCTTTGGAGGCTGAGGCAAGAGAATTGCTTGAACCCGGGAGGCGGAGGTTGCGGTGAGCCGAGATTGTGTCATTGCACCCCAGCATGGGCAACAAGAGTGAAACTCCATCTCAAAAAAAAAAAAAAGTTTCAAGGTGTTTTGTGACCAGAAATGATCAGAACTTGACTCTTGTTTGTATCAATTAACCTATGTGAAATTGGTGTTGTTATAAGCCGTTTTGCCTAAAGTCAGTTTCCAAGAACCTACTGGTGACGTTAAGTGAGGACTTTGTATTTGGGGAACGCTACTCTCAAAAATAATCAGTCTATAGCTGACAGAGCCTTCCTGTGGCAGCCTCTTCCTCCTTTGCATACAAATTTGTATTTTTCTTACAGTGCTTGTCATACCTGATCTATATTACAGTCATGATATAGCAGACCCCAGTATTCTCCATGTAGGATAAAAAACTCAGAGAAATCAAGAATTATTTTTCAGTTATTTGTGTGCCCAAAACAATGTAAAACAGGTCTTACCCTTAGTAGGGACTCAAACAATTCTTTGATTCAATTGATGACATTGATGAAAAATTAGCTGGGCGTGGTGGCGTGCGCCTGTAGTCCCAGCTACTTGAGAGGCTGAGGCAGGATGATTAAAAGGATGTGTTGTTATTTAGTAGTCCAGACAGTTGGGAAATATGAAGCCTGGAAAGATTATGACTTATTTAAAGAAGGAAGAACAAGAAATAAATTATGAACTCTGTGCCAGAAACCCTGTTAAGCTTCTTACATCCATTCTCTTCAATGAATAATAAATTGGAGATGTTAATTAACTTGATTGCTCAAGATGACCTAGCAAAGTAGTTAGTGGAGCCAGGATTCAAAACCTGATCTATGTGGCCATATCATACCAAGGTACAAGAAATGGGTGGCAGAAATTACTGGGCACAGAATGAATTGTGGAAGCAAGCAAAGCAGGTATCAAGCATTTTTTTTTTTTTTTTTTTTTTTTAAAGAACAAACAAAAGCATGCCATATGTCAGGTAACCAAGAGCTGGAGGCAGAAGAGTTTAGACCAGAAAGCGACAATCTAGGACAATTTCATGGAAGGAAATCTAACATGAAAAAAAAAAAAAAATGAGTGTGGTTTTAGGGACCTCAAAAGACCTATCTCTTGGCTAAGAGAAATATACACATCCTCCCTTATTTGCCTCAACAACCTTCACCTCCAAAATGAGGTTTGCTGTTATAGATGGGTCAAATACAAGAGCATGCAGTGAGTCAGGCTTTCTTGAATAGATAAATGTTTTAATCCAACAGGCTATTGAGGTGAAACAGGACCACAGGCTGCTTTTCCTGGTGGGGAGCCCCATCATCTGCTGGTCTCTGCTTCACTAATTGGCCCCTTTCTGCCTTGTGTTTCCAAACAGTGGGTAAGGTAAAGACAGGGAGGTGATTAGATCATAAGGATAGAGCCTTCATGAATGGGGTTAGTGTCCTTGTGAAAGACATCCCAGCATCCCCTTGCTCCTTCTGCCATGAGAGGACTTAGCAAGAAGATAGTTATCTATGACCCAGAAAATGGGCTCTCACCAGACACCAAATCCACTGGCACCTTGATCTTGGACTTCCCAGTCTCCAGAACAGTGAGAAATAAATATCTGTTATTTACAAGTCACCCAGTTAATAACCTTTAGTTTTAGCAGCCCAAAGGGACTAAGAGAGGTAAGATGGAGTCCAGTGGCCCCTCCTAAGAAGAGGTGTTCTCATTCATTTAGCAAACAAAGTGGGAATCACTTGCAAAAGTTTTACTCCCAGGCTTTAAGACTCTGCTCGTCTGGAAGTCTTAGTATCCAATAGAGGGATGCTTCCACCTAGAAACTTATTCCATTGAATTGAAACCTAAAACTGCTCGTTCTGCCATCAAAGCAACAAACATAGGAAGATGTCGCAGTTGACAGCCCTTGGTAGCTATAAAGGCAATGGAAACACAAAATGAGCTTACAGGAAGGAAATAATAAATGCCAGCTGTGTCTAGCTACGGAAATAAGAGCCACTGCCTTCATCTGTACTTAGTTGTTGTTAAAGTTATTATTGTTAGTGCATAAATGTCATGTTTTTCTTCCCCTTTCCCAGATATTGTATATAGGGTGTGTTTTACACATCCAATATACACAAGTGGTTAAATACAAGTGGTTACATTTTACGAGTCGTAGTGGCAAAATGATGAGAAGTAACAGCCGAGCCAGAGGAAAAATGATCAGCAGTTTATTTTGAACCTGAGATGCAGCTTTTAACCTTGGGATGCCATAGCAGGGCTTGCCTTTGTAACCCTGTTAGGGGAAACCAGAGTATGTTTGTTATGCATGTAATAGTTGGCTTATGTTAGAAGGGGACCGAGAGTCTTCTTTCATGACCAGGAAACGATAGACTGTTCTGCACAATCATAAAGCCTTTCACAGTACTTGCTAGTTCCACTGTTCCGTTACTGCCTATTTAGGGGACGAGGAGGGGCGGGGAGGGAAGCACCCTTAAGCTTGGAGAGGAAATGAATTTGGCTACCCTCGTGGCCACAGATGATTAGACCAGTATACCCACTGGCGACTCTCCACAGCCGATGGTAACTGACCAATCAAAAAGATCCTCCCTGCTCAGAGAATTTGAAGTGAAGAGTTAAAAAACAGAAATAAAGACTACATAGACTATGGAAGAGGAGAGGAGAAAGTAGTTAGTACCTAGGCTGCCTCAAACCCCAAATGCTTTCCATTTCCAATCTATTTGAATTCCTGCAATAAATCCCTTTTTTTTTTTTTTTTGAGATGGAGTCTCACTCTGTCGCCCAGGCTGGAGTGCAGTGGCGCGATCTCAGTTCACTGCAACCTCTGCCTCTCAGGTTCAAGCAATTCTCCCTACTTCAGCCTCCGGGGTAGCTGGGATTACAGGTGCCTGCCACCATGCCTGGCTAAATTTTGCATTTTTTAGTAGAGACAGGGTTTCACCTTGTTGGCCAGGCTTGTCTTCAAGTGATCCGCCTGCCTCGGCCTCCCGCAGTGCTGGGATTACAGGCCTGAGCCACCACGCCTGGCCAATCCCTTTGTATTTTCAAGCAATTGTGAATGAGTCTGTATACCTAGCTATGAAAGAGACCTAACATAATGCTGCTAAACACCTAGGTAATTTTTAAATGCGCCATCTGATACATATGAAGAAACGTTTGTAACATATGTACTTTGTAAAGCATAACAAAATAAACACAGAAGGAGCCACCACTCAACATAAAATCTGAAGCATCTCCAAGTCTGTTGAAGTTACCTGGGTGCTCCTCTCTAATCCCACACCTCCAGCCTGCTCCATTTTCCACCAACCCAGGGGTGACCACTATTCTGAAATTTGTCTTTTTCATTGCCTTTCATGTAAAAGAAAATTGTGGTTTTGCTACATATTCATCCCTAGTCAATATTTGACATGTTTTGAGCTTTATAAAAACAGTATCATACCATATACACTAGTAAGTGAGGATTTGCTTTTTCACTCATCATTGTTTCTAATGCTTATTCATGTTGTCTGTTGCTATAGATAAATCATTTTCATTGGTGGATAAATTTCTGGTTATGTGAATATACCACCCTTTACTTATCCATTCACCTATCAATAGGCATCTGGATGGTTTCCAGGCTATTTTGCATTTTGAGAAATGTACCTATGTACCTATGTAAATTCTTGTACCTGTTTCCTGGTACACTTAGGCAGAGGTATCTCCAGAGCACTTAACAGGAATGGAATAGCTAATGTATTATGGTAGACTGATAATAGACCCCTCAGATATGTCCACATTCCAGTTCTCAAACCTGTGACTGTTATATGGGAAAAGAGTCGTTGAAGATGTGATCAAGTGAAGGGTCCTGGGATAGGAAGATTATCCT
>NW_022321230.1:0-4496 GCF_002776525.5 Piliocolobus tephrosceles | reverse complement strand
AGGATAATCTTCCTATCCCAGGACCCTTCACTTGATCACATCTTCAACGACTCTTTTCCCATATAACAGTCACAGGTTTGAGAACTGGAATGTGGACATATCTGAGGGGTCTATTATCAGTCTACCATAATACATTAGCTATTCCATTCCTGTTAAGTGCTCTGGAGATACCTCTGCCTAAGTGTACCAGGAAACAGGTACAAGAATTTACATAGGTACATAGGTACATTTCTCAAAATGCAAAATAGCCTGGAAACCATCCAGATGCCTATTGATAGGTGAATGGATAAGTAAAGGGTGGTATATTCACATAACCAGAAATTTATCCACCAATGAAAATGATTTATCTATAGCAACAGACAACATGAATAAGCATTAGAAACAATGATGAGTGAAAAAGCAAATCCTCACTTACTAGTGTATATGGTATGATACTGTTTTTATAAAGCTCAAAACATGTCAAATATTGACTAGGGATGAATATGTAGCAAAACCACAATTTTCTTTTACATGAAAGGCAATGAAAAAGACAAATTTCAGAATAGTGGTCACCCCTGGGTTGGTGGAAAATGGAGCAGGCTGGAGGTGTGGGATTAGAGAGGAGCACCCAGGTAACTTCAACAGACTTGGAGATGCTTCAGATTTTATGTTGAGTGGTGGCTCCTTCTGTGTTTATTTTGTTATGCTTTACAAAGTACATATGTTACAAACGTTTCTTCATATGTATCAGATGGCGCATTTAAAAATTACCTAGGTGTTTAGCAGCATTATGTTAGGTCTCTTTCATAGCTAGGTATACAGACTCATTCACAATTGCTTGAAAATACAAAGGGATTGGCCAGGCGTGGTGGCTCAGGCCTGTAATCCCAGCACTGCGGGAGGCCGAGGCAGGCGGATCACTTGAAGACAAGCCTGGCCAACAAGGTGAAACCCTGTCTCTACTAAAAAATGCAAAATTTAGCCAGGCATGGTGGCAGGCACCTGTAATCCCAGCTACCCCGGAGGCTGAAGTAGGGAGAATTGCTTGAACCTGAGAGGCAGAGGTTGCAGTGAACTGAGATCGCGCCACTGCACTCCAGCCTGGGCGACAGAGTGAGACTCCATCTCAAAAAAAAAAAAAAAAGGGATTTATTGCAGGAATTCAAATAGATTGGAAATGGAAAGCATTTGGGGTTTGAGGCAGCCTAGGTACTAACTACTTTCTCCTCTCCTCTTCCATAGTCTATGTAGTCTTTATTTCTGTTTTTTAACTCTTCACTTCAAATTCTCTGAGCAGGGAGGATCTTTTTGATTGGTCAGTTACCATCGGCTGTGGAGAGTCGCCAGTGGGTATACTGGTCTAATCATCTGTGGCCACGAGGGTAGCCAAATTCATTTCCTCTCCAAGCTTAAGGGTGCTTCCCTCCCCGCCCCTCCTCGTCCCCTAAATAGGCAGTAACGGAACAGTGGAACTAGCAAGTACTGTGAAAGGCTTTATGATTGTGCAGAACAGTCTATCGTTTCCTGGTCATGAAAGAAGACTCTCGGTCCCCTTCTAACATAAGCCAACTATTACATGCATAACAAACATACTCTGGTTTCCCCTAACAGGGTTACAAAGGCAAGCCCTGCTATGGCATCCCAAGGTTAAAAGCTGCATCTCAGGTTCAAAATAAACTGCTGATCATTTTTCCTCTGGCTCGGCTGTTACTTCTCATCATTTTGCCACTACGACTCGTAAAATGTAACCACTTGTATTTAACCACTTGTGTATATTGGATGTGTAAAACACACCCTATATACAATATCTGGGAAAGGGGAAGAAAAACATGACATTTATGCACTAACAATAATAACTTTAACAACAACTAAGTACAGATGAAGGCAGTGGCTCTTATTTCCGTAGCTAGACACAGCTGGCATTTATTATTTCCTTCCTGTAAGCTCATTTTGTGTTTCCATTGCCTTTATAGCTACCAAGGGCTGTCAACTGCGACATCTTCCTATGTTTGTTGCTTTGATGGCAGAACGAGCAGTTTTAGGTTTCAATTCAATGGAATAAGTTTCTAGGTGGAAGCATCCCTCTATTGGATACTAAGACTTCCAGACGAGCAGAGTCTTAAAGCCTGGGAGTAAAACTTTTGCAAGTGATTCCCACTTTGTTTGCTAAATGAATGAGAACACCTCTTCTTAGGAGGGGCCACTGGACTCCATCTTACCTCTCTTAGTCCCTTTGGGCTGCTAAAACTAAAGGTTATTAACTGGGTGACTTGTAAATAACAGATATTTATTTCTCACTGTTCTGGAGACTGGGAAGTCCAAGATCAAGGTGCCAGTGGATTTGGTGTCTGGTGAGAGCCCATTTTCTGGGTCATAGATAACTATCTTCTTGCTAAGTCCTCTCATGGCAGAAGGAGCAAGGGGATGCTGGGATGTCTTTCACAAGGACACTAACCCCATTCATGAAGGCTCTATCCTTATGATCTAATCACCTCCCTGTCTTTACCTTACCCACTGTTTGGAAACACAAGGCAGAAAGGGGCCAATTAGTGAAGCAGAGACCAGCAGATGATGGGGCTCCCCACCAGGAAAAGCAGCCTGTGGTCCTGTTTCACCTCAATAGCCTGTTGGATTAAAACATTTATCTATTCAAGAAAGCCTGACTCACTGCATGCTCTTGTATTTGACCCATCTATAACAGCAAACCTCATTTTGGAGGTGAAGGTTGTTGAGGCAAATAAGGGAGGATGTGTATATTTCTCTTAGCCAAGAGATAGGTCTTTTGAGGTCCCTAAAACCACACTCATTTTTTTTTTTTTTTCATGTTAGATTTCCTTCCATGAAATTGTCCTAGATTGTCGCTTTCTGGTCTAAACTCTTCTGCCTCCAGCTCTTGGTTACCTGACATATGGCATGCTTTTGTTTGTTCTTTAAAAAAAAAAAAAAAAAAAAAAAATGCTTGATACCTGCTTTGCTTGCTTCCACAATTCATTCTGTGCCCAGTAATTTCTGCCACCCATTTCTTGTACCTTGGTATGATATGGCCACATAGATCAGGTTTTGAATCCTGGCTCCACTAACTACTTTGCTAGGTCATCTTGAGCAATCAAGTTAATTAACATCTCCAATTTATTATTCATTGAAGAGAATGGATGTAAGAAGCTTAACAGGGTTTCTGGCACAGAGTTCATAATTTATTTCTTGTTCTTCCTTCTTTAAATAAGTCATAATCTTTCCAGGCTTCATATTTCCCAACTGTCTGGACTACTAAATAACAACACATCCTTTTAATCATCCTGCCTCAGCCTCTCAAGTAGCTGGGACTACAGGCGCACGCCACCACGCCCAGCTAATTTTTCATCAATGTCATCAATTGAATCAAAGAATTGTTTGAGTCCCTACTAAGGGTAAGACCTGTTTTACATTGTTTTGGGCACACAAATAACTGAAAAATAATTCTTGATTTCTCTGAGTTTTTTATCCTACATGGAGAATACTGGGGTCTGCTATATCATGACTGTAATATAGATCAGGTATGACAAGCACTGTAAGAAAAATACAAATTTGTATGCAAAGGAGGAAGAGGCTGCCACAGGAAGGCTCTGTCAGCTATAGACTGATTATTTTTGAGAGTAGCGTTCCCCAAATACAAAGTCCTCACTTAACGTCACCAGTAGGTTCTTGGAAACTGACTTTAGGCAAAACGGCTTATAACAACACCAATTTCACATAGGTTAATTGATACAAACAAGAGTCAAGTTCTGATCATTTCTGGTCACAAAACACCTTGAAACTTTTTTTTTTTTTTGAGATGGAGTTTCACTCTTGTTGCCCATGCTGGGGTGCAATGACACAATCTCGGCTCACCGCAACCTCCGCCTCCCGGGTTCAAGCAATTCTCTTGCCTCAGCCTCCAAAGCATCTGGGATTACTAGCATGTGCCACCATGCCCAGCTGTTTAATTAGCAAGCCTGAAAAGTAATGACTTGTGTGCCAACCAATGCTGACCTACTCTCTCCACCCACATTCTCTGATAGAGAACTTTGATGCTTTTTCCCCAAGAGTTTTTTAAAGTGTTATGAAAACACAACTTCAATACAAGTTTCCTAACCTACACCTACACCCTATAGGAATTCTGGAACCATCATGTGAACTATCATTTCATATAGAGCATTAACATGTCATTAATTGTAATACTTGCCAATTTTGGTTGTAAATTGTTTGGCATTATTTTGTAAAGCAGAACATATGCATATCCATATTCCTAATGTTTCTGTAACAAAACACCACAGATTTGAAACAAGAGACATTTATTCTCTCACAGTTCTGGAGTTCAGAAATCCTAAGTCAGTTTCACTGGGCTGAAATTAATGTGCTGGCAGGGCACTCTGTTTTCTGCTCTTCTGTTTGGAGTCAAATCTCCCTCTGCCTCCCACTTATAAGGACACTTGTGATTGCAATTAGGGACCGCCCAGATAATCCAGGATAATCTTCCTATCCCAGGACCCTTCACTTGA
>NW_022321227.1:0-12128 GCF_002776525.5 Piliocolobus tephrosceles | reverse complement strand
TACAGGTGTGAGCCACCAGGCCTGGCCTTGGATGGGGTTTTTGTGGGGTACTTTTTTTTTTTTTTTTTTTTGATGCTTTTGCTGTTGCTTACTGTTTGTTTTTCTTTCAATGGTCGGATTCTGTAGGGTTGCTGCAGTTTGCTAGGGATTCACTTCAGGCCCTATTTATCTGGTTCACTCCCATGCCTGGAGATATCACTCAAGGAGGCTGGAGAACAGCAAGGAAGAATGTCTGCTCCTTCCCCTGGGATCCCTGACCTCAAGAGGCAGCAATCTGATGCCAGTAGGATTGCTCCTGTTTCTCTGTAATAGCGCTGGATGAACGTCTCAAGGGGCTCACACAACCTGTTCCAGGACTTGGCGACCATAGTTCGTGTTTACATTCCATTAGTTCAAATTTAATTTTTAACTTTGCCTCCACACCAGACTATGGAGGATTCAGCAACAGACTGGGAAGCAACAGGCCTGGCTTCAGAGTCGGAAACTGCACTCCTCAGATTATGGAGGACTCACCACCCAACCGGGAAGCAACACCTTGGCTCCAGAGTTGGCCACCCATCCGTGCACAGACCTGGAGATGTCTTATGAAGCTTCAGTGCTGTCTGGGACCCTAACTCTTTTTGTAACGAGTTGTTTGGCATGAGGCCTAGTCATGGGGTCCCTTCCTGACTGGACTCAAGGAACACAAAACGGTCAACTTGTTTTTTTTGCAATTGTCTATTGTTTTTCAATAACTAACATATAGGAATAGATTGAAATGGAGATTTCTCCGTATCAGCACTGGATAAATGCCTCAAGGGGCTCACATAACCTGTTCCAAGACTTGGTGACCATTGTTTGTGTCCACGTTCAATTGAGTTCAAATTTAATATGTAGCTTTTCCTCCACAAATTACCCTGGCTTGATGAATCAGCTCTGTCTAGGCAAAGGGCAAGGTGAACCCCCTGGGCCGTTACACGCCCTCCGCCTGCTGGGTTCAAGTGATTCTCCTGCCTCAGCATCTGGAGTAGCTGGGACTACAGGTGTGCACCAGCACGCCTGGCTAAATTTTTGTATTTTTAGTAGAGATGGGGTTTCACCGTGTTAGCCAGGCTGGTCTTGAACTCCTGACCTCAAGTGATCCTCCCATCTTGGCCTCCCAAATTGCTGGGATTACAGATATAAGCCACCATGCCTAGCCCTAAATTATTTCTTTCTATCTCCTATAACAGTTTGAAATTACTTAAAGGTTGTTTGAAAAACTAAAAAGAATGTAAATACAAATAAAACATAAAAAGTTAAAAAAATACAAGAGATTACAAAATACATATGTAAATCTGCAGTGGTCAAAAATGACAATTTGAGTTTATTTATAAGGTTTTATTAAAATTAGCTTTAGTATTGATAATACACTATTACCAAAGTAAAAGTTGATTTTCTCTTGAACAAAAATTTTATGTATTGTAAAATACAATAAAATTTCTTTTAAAAGGTTTAGCCTGTTAACTTCCTTGTTCTTTGTTCTCAAATTCAAATTTCTTGTTCTCCATGCTTCCTTGCCCCTAGTTACTGTAACAGTCTTTCTTCCCATCAGTTCTAATCAATAACTCACATCTGTTTTCTTGGTTACTCACTCTGCACCCATTCCACCTTTTAAAACTGCAGGTCCCACTAATGTGACTCATACATCCCCCTTCCCTTCATTTGGAAAAATATTCACAAATAGCCAATTGGGTCAGTTTAGATTGTGTGGTCTGACCCCAGCCCATGGGGGAGTGACACAGAGGTAAAGACTTTGTGTTAAAAATAAAAAACTTGGCTGGGCGCGATGGCTCATGCCTGTAATCCCACCACTTTGGGAGGCCAAGGTGGGCAGATCATGAAGTGAGGAGTTCGAAACCAGCCTGAACAATATGGTGAAACCCCATCTCTACTAAAAATACAAAAATTAGTTGGTCATGGTCGCATGAACCTGTAATTCCAGCTACTCAGGAGACTAAGGCAGGAGAACAGCTTGAACCTGGGAGGTAGAGGTTGCAGTGAGCTGAGATTGTGCCACTGCACTCCAGCCTAGGCAACACAGCGAGACTTCATCTCAAAAAAAAAAAACAAAAACAAAATAAAAACCTTTTCTCTCCTTTTTTTCTGGGTGCTCTTGCAATCGTGATTGACACAAACAATACCATCTTGCCTTACTGAATAATCTTTCGCCTGAATGCTGGTTTCACTTTGTGACATCAAACATTTTACTTCCAACAATTCTGGGGCCTTATCTGGGATTCCCATTCTTCTCCAGGGAAGGGTCTTCCATCAACTCCCGGGGGAGACACATCTCACTGCCTTGTTGCGGTGGCCCCAGAGGCTAGAGATCAAGACCTATTCATTGTGATGTATAAATCTGGACTCTCAGCAACGCGGAAAGAGAAAGGCTCATAATACCGTGGCGACCAGGTAACTCTGTGCACAAGTCAAGGTAAAAAATTTCACATGGGTGACAAAGTATCTCCTTGGTGGTTGGGATTCTGGAGGTTGAGAGCCTGTGTAAATGATCAGAAGCACTACTGCTTGCGGTGCTGCTTGTGGGAATGATACTGAGCACTACTGCTGTGCAGAGTGAGTGGGTCCTATCTGTAGTTCCATGGTCACCTCATATTGCTTGTGGCAGATCCTGCCATGGGACTTACACTGGCATGCCAATGCTAAGAGAGACCTAAATTCCCATGAGAAAAGCAGCCAGAGTGGACGAAGTGAAAGAAAGGTGCAAGGAGCCTCCAGCAGGTGGGACTAAAATATAGGCAAGAAATCTCTAGTATAAGTGATTAAGCCTTAGCAAGTGTCCAGGGAAAGAATAGGCAAGAAATCTTTAGTATGAGAGATTGACCCTACCCAGGACCCAATATGGGAAATACCCCAAACAAAACAGGGGGTAGAAAAGATAAATATAATAACAATAATAATCCCTTTGATATCCCCCTAGATCTCTTAAAATATTGGAAAAATAATGAAAGGACTAAACATAAGACAAAACAACAAATGATAAAATATTGCTGGTTGGGTTCGGTGACTCACACCTGTAATTCCACCACTTTGTGAGGCTGAGGTAGTCAGATAGCCTGAGCTCAGGAGTTTGCGACCAGGCTGGACAACACAGTGAAACTCAGTCTCTACTAAAATACAATAAAAATTAGCCAGGCATGGCGGCGTGTGCCTGTAGTCCCAGCTACTTGGGAGACTGAGGCAGGAGAATTGCTTGAACTCAGGAGGCAGAGCTTGCAGTGAGCCGAGATAGCACCACCACACACCAGCCTGGGCAACAGAGCCAGACTTCATCTCAAACAAACAAAAATTGCATTTTATTTGGACTCAGGAACCCATCCTCAAACCCTCAATCTTCTGACCAAAGTTTGGGTCCAATGAAGATGTGATGTGTCAGCTGTTTTTTTTTTTTTTTTTCTTTTTTGAGATGGAGTCTCGCTTTGTCGCCCAGGCTGGAGTGCGGTGGCCAGATCTCAGCTCACTGCAAGCTCCGTCTCCCAGGTTCACGTCATTCTCCTACCTCAGCCTCCCGAGTAGCTGGGACTACAGGCGCCGCCACCTCGCCCAGCTAGTTTTTTTGTATTTTTTAGTAGAGACAGGGTTTCACCGTGTTAGCCAGGATGGTCTCGATCTCCTGACCTCATGATCCGCCCGCCTCGGCCTCCCAAAGTGCTGGGATTACAGGCTTGAGCCACCACGCCCGGCCAATGTGTCAGCTTCTAATTCAATAGGTGTGATCTTGGCTCACCACAACTTCCAGCTCACAGGTGCAAGTGATTCCCCTGCCTCAGCTTCCCGAGTAGCTGGGATTATAGGCATGCACCACCACATCCAGCTAATTTGTATTTTTAACTGAAACAGGATTTCTCCATGTTGGTCAGGCTGGTCTCGAACTCCTGACCTCAGGTGATCTGCCTACTTTGGCCTCCCAAATTGCTGGGATTATAGGTGTGAGCCAGCGCATCTGGCCAAAAGAAAAACTAGACTATGCTCTTTGTTAGAGACAGGGACTTGTCCTCCTTTTTCTCTTAAAGACAACTAGGAAAAAACCTAATCTAGCCCCCAAAATAAAAAGTCAGAAAAGCCAGTTTCCATGCCGAAAGACTCCAGCACATGGGATCCCCTAGACTATCTTCCCCGCTGAGCGTCCCCGACCCTTCCTCTCAGGCATTGAAGGAAAAAACGATAGCCAGGCACAATTCTACCAGAGACTATGTGAGACCTATTGTATGTATACTCCCTTTGATCCTGATAGCCCTGAAAATCAGTGAATGATTAACATGGCTTTAGTTAGTCAAAGCACAGAAGACATTAGAAGAAAATTGAAGAAACAGTCTGGGTTTGCGGGTATGGATACTTCACAGTTATTGGAGATTGTCAACCAGGTGTTTGTGAATAGAGATGCACTAAGCAGCAGAGAGAACCACAGAGAGAGCGAACGCCAAGCCCACCAACTTGCTAGCCACAGCTATTTGAGGGATCCCCCACAAAGGAGCAAGAGAAGGGAGGTCCCAGGAATAATACTCAGTCCTGCCGTTCACGCTTGCAGCATAACCAGTGTGCTTACTGTAAGGAAATAGGACATTGGAAAGACAAGTGCCCCCAATGGAAAGGGAAACAAGGTGACTCTGAGCAGGAGGCCTCAGACAAGGACGAAGGAGCCTTGTTCAATCTGGCAGAAGGGTTACTGGACTGAAGGGGACCGGGCTCATGTGCCTCCAAAGAGCCCATGGTCAGGATGACAGTCGGGGGCAAGGACATTGAGCTTCTTGTCAATGCTTGTGCTGAACATTCAGTAGTAACCACCCTGGTTGCCCCCTTATCCAAAAAGACTTTTGCTATAATCAGAGCCACAGGGGTTTCAGCAACGCAAGCTTTCTGCTTGCCCTGGACCTGCACTGTGGGGTGAGGGTGGGGGACATGAAGTGATTCACCAGTTTCTGTACATGCCTGAGTGCCCCTTGCCTTTGCTAGGAAGGGACCTACTTAGCAAGCTGAGAGCCACCATCTCTTTTACAAAGCATGGCTGTTTACAGCTAAAGCTACCTGGAATGGGAGTCATCATAGCCCTTATGGTTCCTCAGGAGGAGGAATGGAGACTTCTTAACTGAGCCAGGCCAAGAGATAGGACCAGCTCTGGCTAAGCGGTGGCCAAAGGTGTGGGCGGAAGGCAACCCTGCAGGGTTGGCAATCAAGCAGGCCCCTGTACTCATAGAAGTTAAGCCTGGGGCTCAGCCGGTCAGGCAAAACAGTACCCGGTCCCCAGAGAAGCTCTTGAAGGTATCCAGGTCCACCTCAAGTGCCTGAAGGCCTTTGGAATTATAGTCCCTTGTCAGTCTACATGGAACACTCTCCTCCTGCCTGTTCCCAAGCCAGGGACCAAGGACTGCAGGCCAGTACATGATTTGCACTTGGTCAACCAAGCTATAGTGACTTTGCACCCAATGATGCCTAACCCGTACATGTTGTTGGGGTTGCTGCCAGCTGAGGACAGCTGGTTCACTTGCCTGGACCTGAAGGACACTTTCTTTAGCATCAGACTAGCTCCTGAGAGCCAGAAACTGTTTGCCTTTCAGTGGGAGGATCTGGGGCCAGGTGTCACCACTCAGTACACTTGGACCTGGCTTCCCTAAGGGTTCAAGAACTCCCTCACCATCTTCATGGAGGCGCTGGCTCGAGACCTCCAGAAGTTTCCTGCCAAAGACCTAGGCTGCGTGTTGCTCCAGTACATCGACGACCTTCTGCTGGGACACCCCATGGCAGTCAGATGCGCCAAGGGAATGGATACCCTGCTCTGGCACCTGGAGGACTGTGGGTATAAGTTGTCCAAGAAGAAAGCTCAGATCTGCAGACAGCAGGTAGGTTACATGGGATTTACTATCCGACAGGGGGAGTGCATTCTGGGATCAGAAAGAAAGCAGGTCATTTGCAGCCTACCAGAGCCTAAGACCAGAAGGCAGGTGAGAAAATTCTTAGAAGCCATGGGGTTTTGCAGGTTATGGATCCCAAACTTTGCAGTACTGGCCAAGCCCCTGTATGGAGTCACAAAGGGGGGTGACAAGGAACCTTTCTAATAGGGGTGCCAACAGCAACAAGCTTTCCATGAGTTAAAAGAGAAACTCATGTCGGCCCCAGCCCTGGGGCTGCCTGATCTGACAAAGCCATTTACACTATATGTGTCAGAGAGACAGAAGATGGTTGGAGTTTTGACCAGACCGTGGGGCCCTGGCCGAGGCCAGTGGCCTACCTCTCTAACCAACTAGACGGGGTTTCTAAAGGTTGTCCCCCATGTTTGAGGGCCTTGGAAGCAACTGGCCTGCTAGCACAAGAAGTGGATAAGCTGACTCTTGGGCAAAACCTGAACATAAAGGGCCCCCATGATGTGGTGACTTTAATACATACCAAAGGACATCATTGGCTAATGAATGCTAGACTAAGTACCAAAGCTTGCTCTGTGGAAATCCCCACATAACCATTGAAGTTTGCAATGCCTTGAACCCCACCACCTTACTCCTGATATTAGAGAGCCCAGTTGAACATAACTGTGTAGAGGTGTTGGACTCAGTTTATTCTAGCAGGCCCAACCTCCAAGACCATCCTTGGACATCAGTAGCTTAGGAACTGTATGTGGATGGGAACAGCTTTGTCATCCCACAAGGAGAGAGGTGCGCAGCATATGCGGTAGTAACCCTGGATGCTGTCACTGAAGCCAAATCGTTGCCCCAGGGTACTTCAGCCCAGAAGGCTGAACTCATTGCTTTAATTCGGGCCTTAGAGCTAAGTGAAGGTAAGACTGTAAACATTTATACTGACCCTCTGTATGCCTTCTTAACCCTCCAAGTGCATGGGGCATTATACAAAGAAAAAGGCCTGTTGAACTCTGGGGGAAAAAGACATAAAGTCTCAGCAAGAGATCCTGCTATCATTAGAGGCAGTGTGGAAGCCCTAAAAGGTGGCAGTCATGCACTGCAGAGGACACCAGTGAGCTTCCACCTCGATTTCCTTGGGGAACTCCCGAGCTGACTCAGAGGCTCGAACAGCAGCATCCACTCCCTACTGGGCATCAGTCACAGCACCCCTGCTCCCTCAGGTACCTGACATTGTACCTACTTATTCTAAAGAAGAGAAGGACTTTCTGCAGGCAGAGGGAGGGCAGGTGATAGAAGAGGGATGGATCTGGTTATCGGACAGAAGACTAGCCATGCCACAACTGCTAGGAGCCACACTTGTACTGGCTGTGTGTGAGATCACCCACCCAGGCCAAGAGTCACTTGAAAAGTTGCTAGGCCGGTACTTCCACCTCTTGCATCTGTCAGCCCTTGCCAAAACAGCGGTGCAGCAGTGTGTCATCTGCTGGCAGCACAATGCTAGGCAAGGTCCAACTGTCCCTCTCAGTATACAAGCTTATGGAGCAGCCCCCTTTGAAGATCTCCAGGTAGACTTCACTGAGATGCCCAGATGTGGAGGTAGCAAGTATTTGCTAGTTCTAGTGTGTACATACTCTGGGTGGGTGGAGGCCTATCCAACACGAACTGAGAAAACTCATGAAGTAACCCATGAACTTCTCCGAGATCTCATCCCTAGGTTTGGACTGCCCGTATGAATTGGCTCAATGGGCCAGTGTTTGTGACTGACTTGGTACAGAAGACAGCAAAGGTATCGGGGATCACATGGAAACTATATACCACTTACCAACCACAGAGTTCTGGGAAGGTGGAGCAAATGAATCGGACTATAGAAAATAGTTTAGGGAAAGCGTGTCAAGAAACAGGATTAAAGTGGATACAAGCTCTCCTTATGGTATTGTTTAAGATTAAATGTACCCCTTCTAAAAGAACAGGATATTCCCCTCATGGAATATTATATCATAGGCCCCCTCCCATACTACAGGAACTCCCAGGCACTCCTCATGAGCTAGGTGAAACTGAGTTACAGCAACAGCTACAGACTTTAGGGAACATAACACAAACAATTTCAGCCTGGGTAAATGAGACGTGCCCTGTCAGTTTATTCTCCCCAGTTCACCCTTTCTCTCCAGGTGATTGGGTGTGGATCAACGAATGGAACATAGACCCCTTGCGGTCACAGTGGAAAGGACCCCAGATCATCATCTTGACCACTCCCACAGCCATAAAGGTAGAGAGAATTCCAGCCTGGATCCACCATAGCCATGTAAAACCTGCAGCACCTGAGACCTGGGGGGTGAGACCAAGCCTGGACAACACCTGCAACGTGACTCTGAATAAGATGACAAGCTCTGCTCCAGTCACACTCAGAAGCTGACTGGTTCATGCACAGCCAAAGCATGAAGATAGTTAGAAAGATGACAAAGCTGGCACACACGCCTGTGCAGATTTGGCATAGGTTTGGTCCTGGATCCCTATTTGGAAAATGGTTTCCAGCTCTAGGAGGATTTAAAACTTTTATAATGGGAATAATAATAGTGTTAGGAACATGCATGTTACTCCCCGTATGTCACCCGTATTTCTCCAGTCACCAAGAGGCTTCGTTACCGCCTTTGTTCAAGAGAACTCAGCTCTTCACAGGAAGACCTGGGTAGTGAAGATGAGAATGAAAACCCTCACTAGTGAGTAAGGTTGTCAAAGGGGGGAATGAGGAGAGAGGGCATTTCTCTTATTGTCTCTTGTCTCTGAAGAGAAGGAGGAAGTAAAAGCTGCCTGAAGTTAAAGATTAACCCCCTACTCTAACCATGTGCTATCTATAGATCTTAATCTATCATGACCCTTTCACATGGACCCCTTGGAGTTGTAAGCCCTTAAAAGGGCCAGGAACTCTTTCTTCATTCTTGAGATGCAAGTTTGCCGATGCTCCCAGCCGAATAAAGCCTCTTCCTTCTTTAACCCGGTATCTGAGGGATTTTGTCTGTGGATCATCCTGTTACAAAAGGAAGCTATGAGGCTATTCTACTAGAAAAAAAATGATTTAACATTAACTGCTAATAATTCACTTAACCCAACAAGTTTCTTGGTCTGCAGTCCAATGCTCTAACCCTGAGCTATACCCCCTCCTAACCCAACAAGTTTCTTAACAGGGGATCCAAATCTAAAAAACAGAACATACGTGTTTAGACTTAATTGATTACCATACAAATGTCCAGCCAGACCTAGGAGAAACTCCCTTCAGGATGGGATGACACTTATGTATAAAAGGTTCCTTTTGGGTGATTGAGGATAAAAGACATGGGTATTCAGTAATTAATTTTAAAAAGCTCTTAAAGAAATAGAGTCAGAAATAATGCCTAATAACTGATCTGCCTAAACTTGTAAAGTGTTTGCACTCAGCCAAGCGTTAAGGTACTTATAGAACCAGGAAGAAACCAACTATACGATCCTAGGTACGCTTTTGGGCTGGCACATACATTTCATACATTTGGAAAACTTTGGACTGAATAGGGTCTTATCAATAGTAAAGGTCAAGACTTTGTTCACACAGAGTTAATCGCCCAAGTATTAAATAAGCTTCAGTTGCCAGAAGACTTAACTATTGTCCTTGTCCCCACACACCAAAAAAGCTTTTCTTTTGAGAGTCCAGGAAATAACCTAACAGATCAGATAGCCAAACAGGCTGCGGTTTCATCTAAAATGCCTATCTTCATTTAACTTCTCGTCTTCCTCCCCATTACAATCCCTATTATCTCCGCCACAGAGAAAGAGAAATTAATAAGAATAGGAGCCAGTCTGGACAATGAAAAAAGGATGGACTCATCAAAATTGAGTCAAAAAAGTGCCACCCCCTCCAGAATCATGGGTCATAGTTTCAGGGGAGAACCCTACCAAAACTAAAGCTAAGAAAAGTTTAACTATCTTCCATCTGTTCTATTACTCCTTCTCCTTCTCCCCTTCTATTGCTAATCCTCTCATTATTAATATAACTAAGATGGGCTCACCCCAAACTATCTCCTTTAATGCTTGCCTCATTATGTCCTGTGAAAATCTCCAGAGTCAAAAACAGCTCTTAGCCTCAGAGAAATATCTCTGTCACTTTTGGACAAGAGGCTCCCCCTAACGCGACTCCTGTTCTTTTATTTATTTATTTATTTATTTATTTATTTATTTATTTATTTATTTATTTATTTATTTATTGAGACAGAGTCTCACTCTGCCACCCAGGCTGGAGTGCAGTGGCACCATCTCAGCTCACTGCAACCTCCGCCTCCTGGGTTCACGCCATTCTCCTAACTCAGCCTCCTGAGTAGCTGGGACTACAGGCACTTGCCACCATGCCCAGCTAATTTTTTGTATTCTTTAGTAGAGACGGAGTTTCACTGTGTTAGCCAGGATGGTCTCAATCTCCTGACCTTGTAATCCACCGCCTCGGCTTCCCAAAGTGTTGGGATTACAGGCGTGAGCCACCGCGCCCGACCACGACTCCTGTTCTTTAACAAATGTTAAAAAAAACAGGCCTGCCACAGCTGGAACGATGTTTTATAAACAACCGAATGTCAGGACTAGACCTCATCAACAGGTGGTTGTACGTCCTTAAAGCCATACATTTGCTTTACTAAAGGAAACACTCCTTCCAATTGCCAGTTTAACCCATGTAATCTGGTGCAAATTTCTATTCTCACCCCCACTTCTACGGATCCTAACCCCACTTTGAGCTGCTTCTATGGCATAAGACCCAACTTGGCTGGCACAAATCTTACAGGGTCTTTCAAAATGTGTTTAGTCATCCCTCATGCTCTTAGCCCCCTTCCCTCTCTTCTCCTAAGCTCTTTTCTAACCAGACTGTCATATCTTCTATGCCCAGTGATAATAATAAAATAGATATTGTAAAAGTAACTAATTTAAGGCAAACTTTAACAATCAAAATAAGATATCAAGATAAAAACGTCTGGTTAAAATGGATCAAATATTCTGTGCACGCATTAAACAAATGTATGTGCACACCGCCAGTCAGAGGCCCAGATTGTCCCTTTCCCACTCAGATGGTCTTCTAGTTGACCAGGCATAAAGTTTACAGTAGCTCTTTTCCAAGACCCCACAGCCTGGGGTAATAAATCCTGCTGAGCTCTCTCTCTGCTATTTCTTTTCTTTTCTTTTTTTTTTTTTGAGACGGAGTCTCTCTCAGTAGCCCAGGCTGGAGTGCAGTGGCGTGATCTCAGCTCACTGCAAGCTCTGCCTCCCGGGGTCATGCCATTCTCCTGCCTCAGCCTCCCAAGTAGCTGGGACTACAGGCACCCGCCACCATGCCCGGCTAATTTTTTGCATTTTTAGTAGAGACTGGGTTTCACCGTGTTAGCCAGGATGGTCTCAATCTCCTGATCTCGTGATCCACCCGCCTCGGCCTCCCAAAGTGCTGGGATTACAGGCGTGAGCCACCGTGCCCAGTCTCTCTCTGCTATTTCTTAAAGTCCAACACCCTGTGGGTCAGGCCCCAAGAACCATCCAGCCTCCATCTCCTAGCATCAATTTTACCAAATGTCTCTCACAACAAGGGGAAAACTTGGCATTTCTTGGAGATCTTATGGGATACAATGAGCTTAAGCCTTTCCAAGAGCTTACCAGTCAGTCTGCCCTTGTTCATCCTCCAGCAAATCTATGGTGGTATTGTGGTGGACCCTTACTGGACACTGCCAAGTAACTGGAATGGCACTTGCACTGTTGCCCAATTGGCTATCACTTTCACCCTGGCATTTCATCAACTAGAAAAAGAAAAACCATAACACCATAAAATAAGAGAAGCCCCTTATGGGTCTTTTGACTTTCAAGTTCATTTAGACACAATTGGAGTCCCATGGGGGGTACCTGGTGAATTCAAAGCCGAAGACCAAATAGTTGCAGGATTTAAATCAATATTTCCATGGGTAACTATTAATAAAAATGGAGATTAGATAGATAAATTACATCTATTACAATCAATAGTGGTTTATTAATTTCACCAGAAATGCTGTCAAAGAAATAGCCGACCAATTAAGGCACACAAGCCAGATAACTTAGAAAAACAAAATGGCCCTGGACATAGCATTAGCTGAAAAAGGTGGAGTTTGTGTTATGATTAAAACTCAATGTTGTGGCCAGGTGCGGTGGCTCAAGCCTGTAATCCCAGCACTTTGGGAGGCCGAGACGGGCGGATCACGAGGTCAGGAGATC
>NW_022321226.1:0-12128 GCF_002776525.5 Piliocolobus tephrosceles | reverse complement strand
GATCTCCTGACCTCGTGATCCGCCCGTCTCGGCCTCCCAAAGTGCTGGGATTACAGGCTTGAGCCACCGCACCTGGCCACAACATTGAGTTTTAATCATAACACAAACTCCACCTTTTTCAGCTAATGCTATGTCCAGGGCCATTTTGTTTTTCTAAGTTATCTGGCTTGTGTGCCTTAATTGGTCGGCTATTTCTTTGACAGCATTTCTGGTGAAATTAATAAACCACTATTGATTGTAATAGATGTAATTTATCTATCTAATCTCCATTTTTATTAATAGTTACCCATGGAAATATTGATTTAAATCCTGCAACTATTTGGTCTTCGGCTTTGAATTCACCAGGTACCCCCCATGGGACTCCAATTGTGTCTAAATGAACTTGAAAGTCAAAAGACCCATAAGGGGCTTCTCTTATTTTATGGTGTTATGGTTTTTCTTTTTCTAGTTGATGAAATGCCAGGGTGAAAGTGATAGCCAATTGGGCAACAGTGCAAGTGCCATTCCAGTTACTTGGCAGTGTCCAGTAAGGGTCCACCACAATACCACCATAGATTTGCTGGAGGATGAACAAGGGCAGACTGACTGGTAAGCTCTTGGAAAGGCTTAAGCTCATTGTATCCCATAAGATCTCCAAGAAATGCCAAGTTTTCCCCTTGTTGTGAGAGACATTTGGTAAAATTGATGCTAGGAGATGGAGGCTGGATGGTTCTTGGGGCCTGACCCACAGGGTGTTGGACTTTAAGAAATAGCAGAGAGAGACTGGGCACGGTGGCTCACGCCTGTAATCCCAGCACTTTGGGAGGCCGAGGCGGGTGGATCACGAGATCAGGAGATTGAGACCATCCTGGCTAACACGGTGAAACCCAGTCTCTACTAAAAATGCAAAAAATTAGCCGGGCATGGTGGCGGGTGCCTGTAGTCCCAGCTACTTGGGAGGCTGAGGCAGGAGAATGGCATGACCCCGGGAGGCAGAGCTTGCAGTGAGCTGAGATCACGCCACTGCACTCCAGCCTGGGCTACTGAGAGAGACTCCGTCTCAAAAAAAAAAAAAGAAAAGAAAAGAAATAGCAGAGAGAGAGCTCAGCAGGATTTATTACCCCAGGCTGTGGGGTCTTGGAAAAGAGCTACTGTAAACTTTATGCCTGGTCAACTAGAAGACCATCTGAGTGGGAAAGGGACAATCTGGGCCTCTGACTGGCGGTGTGCACATACATTTGTTTAATGCGTGCACAGAATATTTGATCCATTTTAACCAGACGTTTTTATCTTGATATCTTATTTTGATTGTTAAAGTTTGCCTTAAATTAGTTACTTTTACAATATCTATTTTATTATTATCACTGGGCATAGAAGATATGACAGTCTGGTTAGAAAAGAGCTTAGGAGAAGAGAGGGAAGGGGGCTAAGAGCATGAGGGATGACTAAACACATTTTGAAAGACCCTGTAAGATTTGTGCCAGCCAAGTTGGGTCTTATGCCATAGAAGCAGCTCAAAGTGGGGTTAGGATCCGTAGAAGTGGGGGTGAGAATAGAAATTTGCACCAGATTACATGGGTTAAACTGGCAATTGGAAGGAGTGTTTCCTTTAGTAAAGCAAATGTATGGCTTTAAGGACGTACAACCACCTGTTGATGAGGTCTAGTCCTGACATTCGGTTGTTTATAAAACATCGTTCCAGCTGTGGCAGGCCTGTTTTTTTTAACATTTGTTAAAGAACAGGAGTCGTGGTCGGGCGCGGTGGCTCACGCCTGTAATCCCAACACTTTGGGAAGCCGAGGCGGTGGATTACAAGGTCAGGAGATTGAGACCATCCTGGCTAACACAGTGAAACTCCGTCTCTACTAAAGAATACAAAAAATTAGCTGGGCATGGTGGCAAGTGCCTGTAGTCCCAGCTACTCAGGAGGCTGAGTTAGGAGAATGGCGTGAACCCAGGAGGCGGAGGTTGCAGTGAGCTGAGATGGTGCCACTGCACTCCAGCCTGGGTGGCAGAGTGAGACTCTGTCTCAATAAATAAATAAATAAATAAATAAATAAATAAATAAATAAATAAATAAATAAATAAATAAAAGAACAGGAGTCGCGTTAGGGGGAGCCTCTTGTCCAAAAGTGACAGAGATATTTCTCTGAGGCTAAGAGCTGTTTTTGACTCTGGAGATTTTCACAGGACATAATGAGGCAAGCATTAAAGGAGATAGTTTGGGGTGAGCCCATCTTAGTTATATTAATAATGAGAGGATTAGCAATAGAAGGGGAGAAGGAGAAGGAGTAATAGAACAGATGGAAGATAGTTAAACTTTTCTTAGCTTTAGTTTTGGTAGGGTTCTCCCCTGAAACTATGACCCATGATTCTGGAGGGGGTGGCACTTTTTTGACTCAATTTTGATGAGTCCATCCTTTTTTCATTGTCCAGACTGGCTCCTATTCTTATTAATTTCTCTTTCTCTGTGGCGGAGATAATAGGGATTGTAATGGGGAGGAAGACGAGAAGTTAAATGAAGATAGGCATTTTAGATGAAACCGCAGCCTGTTTGGCTATCTGATCTGTTAGGTTATTTCCTGGACTCTCAAAAGAAAAGCTTTTTTGGTGTGTGGGGACAAGGACAATAGTTAAGTCTTCTGGCAACTGAAGCTTATTTAATACTTGGGCGATTAACTCTGTGTGAACAAAGTCTTGACCTTTACTATTGATAAGACCCTATTCAGTCCAAAGTTTTCCAAATGTATGAAATGTATGTGCCAGCCCAAAAGCGTACCTAGGATCGTATAGTTGGTTTCTTCCTGGTTCTATAAGTACCTTAACGCTTGGCTGAGTGCAAACACTTTACAAGTTTAGGCAGATCAGTTATTAGGCATTATTTCTGACTCTATTTCTTTAAGAGCTTTTTAAAATTAATTACTGAATACCCATGTCTTTTATCCTCAATCACCCAAAAGGAACCTTTTATACATAAGTGTCATCCCATCCTGAAGGGAGTTTCTCCTAGGTCTGGCTGGACATTTGTATGGTAATCAATTAAGTCTAAACACGTATGTTCTGTTTTTTAGATTTGGATCCCCTGTTAAGAAACTTGTTGGGTTAGGAGGGGGTATAGCTCAGGGTTAGAGCATTGGACTGCAGACCAAGAAACTTGTTGGGTTAAGTGAATTATTAGCAGTTAATGTTAAATCATTTTTTTTCTAGTAGAATAGCCTCATAGCTTCCTTTTGTAACAGGATGATCCACAGACAAAATCCCTCAGATACCGGGTTAAAGAAGGAAGAGGCTTTATTCGGCTGGGAGCATCGGCAAACTTGCATCTCAAGAATGAAGAAAGAGTTCCTGGCCCTTTTAAGGGCTTACAACTCCAAGGGGTCCATGTGAAAGGGTCATGATAGATTAAGATCTATAGATAGCACATGGTTAGAGTAGGGGGTTAATCTTTAACTTCAGGCAGCTTTTACTTCCTCCTTCTCTTCAGAGACAAGAGACAATAAGAGAAATGCCCTCTCTCCTCATTCCCCCCTTTGACAACCTTACTCACTAGTGAGGGTTTTCATTCTCATCTTCACTACCCAGGTCTTCCTGTGAAGAGCTGAGTTCTCTTGAACAAAGGCGGTAACGAAGCCTCTTGGTGACTGGAGAAATACGGGTGACATACGGGGAGTAACATGCATGTTCCTAACACTATTATTATTCCCATTATAAAAGTTTTAAATCCTCCTAGAGCTGGAAACCATTTTCCAAATAGGGATCCAGGACCAAACCTATGCCAAATCTGCACAGGCGTGTGTGCCAGCTTTGTCATCTTTCTAACTATCTTCATGCTTTGGCTGTGCATGAACCAGTCAGCTTCTGAGTGTGACTGGAGCAGAGCTTGTCATCTTATTCAGAGTCACGTTGCAGGTGTTGTCCAGGCTTGGTCTCACCCCCCAGGTCTCAGGTGCTGCAGGTTTTACATGGCTATGGTGGATCCAGGCTGGAATTCTCTCTACCTTTATGGCTGTGGGAGTGGTCAAGATGATGATCTGGGGTCCTTTCCACTGTGACCGCAAGGGGTCTATGTTCCATTCGTTGATCCACACCCAATCACCTGGAGAGAAAGGGTGAACTGGGGAGAATAAACTGACAGGGCACGTCTCATTTACCCAGGCTGAAATTGTTTGTGTTATGTTCCCTAAAGTCTGTAGCTGTTGCTGTAACTCAGTTTCACCTAGCTCATGAGGAGTGCCTGGGAGTTCCTGTAGTATGGGAGGGGGCCTATGATATAATATTCCATGAGGGGAATATCCTGTTCTTTTAGAAGGGGTACATTTAATCTTAAACAATACCATAAGGAGAGCTTGTATCCACTTTAATCCTGTTTCTTGACACGCTTTCCCTAAACTATTTTCTATAGTCCGATTCATTTGCTCCACCTTCCCAGAACTCTGTGGTTGGTAAGTGGTATATAGTTTCCATGTGATCCCCGATACCTTTGCTGTCTTCTGTACCAAGTCAGTCACAAACACTGGCCCATTGAGCCAATTCATACGGGCAGTCCAAACCTAGGGATGAGATCTCGGAGAAGTTCATGGGTTACTTCATGAGTTTTCTCAGTTCGTGTTGGATAGGCCTCCACCCACCCAGAGTATGTACACACTAGAACTAGCAAATACTTGCTACCTCCACATCTGGGCATCTCAGTGAAGTCTACCTGGAGATCTTCAAAGGGGGCTGCTCCATAAGCTTGTATACTGAGAGGGACAGTTGGACCTTGCCTAGCATTGTGCTGCCAGCAGATGACACACTGCTGCACCGCTGTTTTGGCAAGGGCTGACAGATGCAAGAGGTGGAAGTACCGGCCTAGCAACTTTTCAAGTGACTCTTGGCCTGGGTGGGTGATCTCACACACAGCCAGTACAAGTGTGGCTCCTAGCAGTTGTGGCATGGCTAGTCTTCTGTCCGATAACCAGATCCATCCCTCTTCTATCACCTGCCCTCCCTCTGCCTGCAGAAAGTCCTTCTCTTCTTTAGAATAAGTAGGTACAATGTCAGGTACCTGAGGGAGCAGGGGTGCTGTGACTGATGCCCAGTAGGGAGTGGATGCTGCTGTTCGAGCCTCTGAGTCAGCTCGGGAGTTCCCCAAGGAAATCGAGGTGGAAGCTCACTGGTGTCCTCTGCAGTGCATGACTGCCACCTTTTAGGGCTTCCACACTGCCTCTAATGATAGCAGGATCTCTTGCTGAGACTTTATGTCTTTTTCCCCCAGAGTTCAACAGGCCTTTTTCTTTGTATAATGCCCCATGCACTTGGAGGGTTAAGAAGGCATACAGAGGGTCAGTATAAATGTTTACAGTCTTACCTTCACTTAGCTCTAAGGCCCGAATTAAAGCAATGAGTTCAGCCTTCTGGGCTGAAGTACCCTGGGGCAACGATTTGGCTTCAGTGACAGCATCCAGGGTTACTACCGCATATGCTGCGCACCTCTCTCCTTGTGGGATGACAAAGCTGTTCCCATCCACATACAGTTCCTAAGCTACTGATGTCCAAGGATGGTCTTGGAGGTTGGGCCTGCTAGAATAAACTGAGTCCAACACCTCTACACAGTTATGTTCAACTGGGCTCTCTAATATCAGGAGTAAGGTGGTGGGGTTCAAGGCATTGCAAACTTCAATGGTTATGTGGGGATTTCCACAGAGCAAGCTTTGGTACTTAGTCTAGCATTCATTAGCCAATGATGTCCTTTGGTATGTATTAAAGTCACCACATCATGGGGGCCCTTTATGTTCAGGTTTTGCCCAAGAGTCAGCTTATCCACTTCTTGTGCTAGCAGGCCAGTTGCTTCCAAGGCCCTCAAACATGGGGGACAACCTTTAGAAACCCCGTCTAGTTGGTTAGAGAGGTAGGCCACTGGCCTCGGCCAGGGCCCCACGGTCTGGTCAAAACTCCAACCATCTTCTGTCTCTCTGACACATATAGTGTAAATGGCTTTGTCAGATCAGGCAGCCCCAGGGCTGGGGCCGACATGAGTTTCTCTTTTAACTCATGGAAAGCTTGTTGCTGTTGGCACCCCTATTAGAAAGGTTCCTTGTCACCCCCCTTTGTGACTCCATACAGGGGCTTGGCCAGTACTGCAAAGTTTGGGATCCATAACCTGCAAAACCCCATGGCTTCTAAGAATTTTCTCACCTGCCTTCTGGTCTTAGGCTCTGGTAGGCTGCAAATGACCTGCTTTCTTTCTGATCCCAGAATGCACTCCCCCTGTCGGATAGTAAATCCCATGTAACCTACCTGCTGTCTGCAGATCTGAGCTTTCTTCTTGGACAACTTATACCCACAGTCCTCCAGGTGCCAGAGCAGGGTATCCATTCCCTTGGCGCATCTGACTGCCATGGGGTGTCCCAGCAGAAGGTCGTCGATGTACTGGAGCAACACGCAGCCTAGGTCTTTGGCAGGAAACTTCTGGAGGTCTCGAGCCAGCGCCTCCATGAAGATGGTGAGGGAGTTCTTGAACCCTTAGGGAAGCCAGGTCCAAGTGTACTGAGTGGTGACACCTGGCCCCAGATCCTCCCACTGAAAGGCAAACAGTTTCTGGCTCTCAGGAGCTAGTCTGATGCTAAAGAAAGTGTCCTTCAGGTCCAGGCAAGTGAACCAGCTGTCCTCAGCTGGCAGCAACCCCAACAACATGTACGGGTTAGGCATCATTGGGTGCAAAGTCACTATAGCTTGGTTGACCAAGTGCAAATCATGTACTGGCCTGCAGTCCTTGGTCCCTGGCTTGGGAACAGGCAGGAGGAGAGTGTTCCATGTAGACTGACAAGGGACTATAATTCCAAAGGCCTTCAGGCACTTGAGGTGGACCTGGATACCTTCAAGAGCTTCTCTGGGGACCGGGTACTGTTTTGCCTGACCGGCTGAGCCCCAGGCTTAACTTCTATGAGTACAGGGGCCTGCTTGATTGCCAACCCTGCAGGGTTGCCTTCCGCCCACACCTTTGGCCACCGCTTAGCCAGAGCTGGTCCTATCTCTTGGCCTGGCTCAGTTAAGAAGTCTCCATTCCTCCTCCTGAGGAACCATAAGGGCTATGATGACTCCCATTCCAGGTAGCTTTAGCTGTAAACAGCCATGCTTTGTAAAAGAGATGGTGGCTCTCAGCTTGCTAAGTAGGTCCCTTCCTAGCAAAGGCAAGGGGCACTCAGGCATGTACAGAAACTGGTGAATCACTTCATGTCCCCCACCCTCACCCCACAGTGCAGGTCCAGGGCAAGCAGAAAGCTTGCGTTGCTGAAACCCCTGTGGCTCTGATTATAGCAAAAGTCTTTTTGGATAAGGGGGCAACCAGGGTGGTTACTACTGAATGTTCAGCACAAGCATTGACAAGAAGCTCAATGTCCTTGCCCCCGACTGTCATCCTGACCATGGGCTCTTTGGAGGCACATGAGCCCGGTCCCCTTCAGTCCAGTAACCCTTCTGCCAGATTGAACAAGGCTCCTTCGTCCTTGTCTGAGGCCTCCTGCTCAGAGTCACCTTGTTTCCCTTTCCATTGGGGGCACTTGTCTTTCCAATGTCCTATTTCCTTACAGTAAGCACACTGGTTATGCTGCAAGCGTGAACGGCAGGACTGAGTATTATTCCTGGGACCTCCCTTCTCTTGCTCCTTTGTGGGGGATCCCTCAAATAGCTGTGGCTAGCAAGTTGGTGGGCTTGGCGTTCGCTCTCTCTGTGGTTCTCTCTGCTGCTTAGTGCATCTCTATTCACAAACACCTGGTTGACAATCTCCAATAACTGTGAAGTATCCATACCCGCAAACCCAGACTGTTTCTTCAATTTTCTTCTAATGTCTTCTGTGCTTTGACTAACTAAAGCCATGTTAATCATTCACTGATTTTCAGGGCTATCAGGATCAAAGGGAGTATACATACAATAGGTCTCACATAGTCTCTGGTAGAATTGTGCCTGGCTATCGTTTTTTCCTTCAATGCCTGAGAGGAAGGGTCGGGGACGCTCAGCGGGGAAGATAGTCTAGGGGATCCCATGTGCTGGAGTCTTTCGGCATGGAAACTGGCTTTTCTGACTTTTTATTTTGGGGGCTAGATTAGGTTTTTTCCTAGTTGTCTTTAAGAGAAAAAGGAGGACAAGTCCCTGTCTCTAACAAAGAGCATAGTCTAGTTTTTCTTTTGGCCAGATGCGCTGGCTCACACCTATAATCCCAGCAATTTGGGAGGCCAAAGTAGGCAGATCACCTGAGGTCAGGAGTTCGAGACCAGCCTGACCAACATGGAGAAATCCTGTTTCAGTTAAAAATACAAATTAGCTGGATGTGGTGGTGCATGCCTATAATCCCAGCTACTCGGGAAGCTGAGGCAGGGGAATCACTTGCACCTGTGAGCTGGAAGTTGTGGTGAGCCAAGATCACACCTATTGAATTAGAAGCTGACACATTGGCCGGGCGTGGTGGCTCAAGCCTGTAATCCCAGCACTTTGGGAGGCCGAGGCGGGCGGATCATGAGGTCAGGAGATCGAGACCATCCTGGCTAACACGGTGAAACCCTGTCTCTACTAAAAAATACAAAAAAACTAGCTGGGCGAGGTGGCGGCGCCTGTAGTCCCAGCTACTCGGGAGGCTGAGGTAGGAGAATGACGTGAACCTGGGAGACGGAGCTTGCAGTGAGCTGAGATCTGGCCACCGCACTCCAGCCTGGGCGACAAAGCGAGACTCCATCTCAAAAAAGAAAAAAAAAAAAAAAAACAGCTGACACATCACATCTTCATTGGACCCAAACTTTGGTCAGAAGATTGAGGGTTTGAGGATGGGTTCCTGAGTCCAAATAAAATGCAATTTTTGTTTGTTTGAGATGAAGTCTGGCTCTGTTGCCCAGGCTGGTGTGTGGTGGTGCTATCTCGGCTCACTGCAAGCTCTGCCTCCTGAGTTCAAGCAATTCTCCTGCCTCAGTCTCCCAAGTAGCTGGGACTACAGGCACACGCCGCCATGCCTGGCTAATTTTTATTGTATTTTAGTAGAGACTGAGTTTCACTGTGTTGTCCAGCCTGGTCGCAAACTCCTGAGCTCAGGCTATCTGACTACCTCAGCCTCACAAAGTGGTGGAATTACAGGTGTGAGTCACCGAACCCAACCAGCAATATTTTATCATTTGTTGTTTTGTCTTATGTTTAGTCCTTTCATTATTTTTCCAATATTTTAAGAGATCTAGGGGGATATCAAAGGGATTATTATTGTTATTATATTTATCTTTTCTACCCCCTGTTTTGTTTGGGGTATTTCCCATATTGGGTCCTGGGTAGGGTCAATCTCTCATACTAAAGATTTCTTGCCTATTCTTTCCCTGGACACTTGCTAAGGCTTAATCACTTATACTAGAGATTTCTTGCCTATATTTTAGTCCCACCTGCTGGAGGCTCCTTGCACCTTTCTTTCACTTCGTCCACTCTGGCTGCTTTTCTCATGGGAATTTAGGTCTCTCTTAGCATTGGCATGCCAGTGTAAGTCCCATGGCAGGATCTGCCACAAGCAATATGAGGTGACCATGGAACTACAGATAGGACCCACTCACTCTGCACAGCAGTAGTGCTCAGTATCATTCCCACAAGCAGCACCGCAAGCAGTAGTGCTTCTGATCATTTACACAGGCTCTCAACCTCCAGAATCCCAACCACCAAGGAGATACTTTGTCACCCATGTGAAATTTTTTACCTTGACTTGTGCACAGAGTTACCTGGTCGCCACGGTATTATGAGCCTTTCTCTTTCCGCGTTGCTGAGAGTCCAGATTTATACATCACAATGAATAGGTCTTGATCTCTAGCCTCTGGGGCCACCGCAACAAGGCAGTGAGATGTGTCTCCCCCGGGAGTTGATGGAAGACCCTTCCCTGGAGAAGAATGGGAATCCCAGATAAGGCCCCAGAATTGTTGGAAGTAAAATGTTTGATGTCACAAAGTGAAACCAGCATTCAGGCGAAAGATTATTCAGTAAGGCAAGATGGTATTGTTTGTGTCAATCACGATTGCAAGAGCACCCAGAAAAAAAGGAGAGAAAAGGTTTTTATTTTGTTTTTGTTTTTTTTTTTTGAGATGAAGTCTCGCTGTGTTGCCTAGGCTGGAGTGCAGTGGCACAATCTCAGCTCACTGCAACCTCTACCTCCCAGGTTCAAGCTGTTCTCCTGCCTTAGTCTCCTGAGTAGCTGGAATTACAGGTTCATGCGACCATGACCAACTAATTTTTGTATTTTTAGTAGAGATGGGGTTTCACCATATTGTTCAGGCTGGTTTCGAACTCCTCACTTCATGATCTGCCCACCTTGGCCTCCCAAAGTGGTGGGATTACAGGCATGAGCCATCGCGCCCAGCCAAGTTTTTTATTTTTAACACAAAGTCTTTACCTCTGTGTCACTCCCCCATGGGCTGGGGTCAGACCACACAATCTAAACTGACCCAATTGGCTATTTGTGAATATTTTTCCAAATGAAGGGAAGGGGGATGTATGAGTCACATTAGTGGGACCTGCAGTTTTAAAAGGTGGAATGGGTGCAGAGTGAGTAACCAAGAAAACAGATGTGAGTTATTGATTAGAACTGATGGGAAGAAAGACTGTTACAGTAACTAGGGGCAAGGAAGCATGGAGAACAAGAAATTTGAATTTGAGAACAAAGAACAAGGAAGTTAACAGGCTAAACCTTTTAAAAGAAATTTTATTGTATTTTACAATACATAAAATTTTTGTTCAAGAGAAAATCAACTTTTACTTTGGTAATAGTGTATTATCAATACTAAAGCTAATTTTAATAAAACCTTATAAATAAACTCAAATTGTCATTTTTGACCACTGCAGATTTACATATGTATTTTGTAATCTCTTGTATTTTTTTAACTTTTTATGTTTTATTTGTATTTACATTCTTTTTAGTTTTTCAAACAACCTTTAAGTAATTTCAAACTGTTATAGGAGATAGAAAGAAATAATTTAGGGCTAGGCATGGTGGCTTATATCTGTAATCCCAGCAATTTGGGAGGCCAAGATGGGAGGATCACTTGAGGTCAGGAGTTCAAGACCAGCCTGGCTAACACGGTGAAACCCCATCTCTACTAAAAATACAAAAATTTAGCCAGGCGTGCTGGTGCACACCTGTAGTCCCAGCTACTCCAGATGCTGAGGCAGGAGAATCACTTGAACCCAGCAGGCGGAGGGCGTGTAACGGCCCAGGGGGTTCACCTTGCCCTTTGCCTAGACAGAGCTGATTCATCAAGCCAGGGTAATTTGTGGAGGAAAAGCTACATATTAAATTTGAACTCAATTGAACGTGGACACAAACAATGGTCACCAAGTCTTGGAACAGGTTATGTGAGCCCCTTGAGGCATTTATCCAGTGCTGATACGGAGAAATCTCCATTTCAATCTATTCCTATATGTTAGTTATTGAAAAACAATAGACAATTGCAAAAAAAACAAGTTGACCGTTTTGTGTTCCTTGAGTCCAGTCAGGAAGGGACCCCATGACTAGGCCTCATGCCAAACAACTCGTTACAAAAAGAGTTAGGGTCCCAGACAGCACTGAAGCTTCATAAGACATCTCCAGGTCTGTGCACGGATGGGTGGCCAACTCTGGAGCCAAGGTGTTGCTTCCCGGTTGGGTGGTGAGTCCTCCATAATCTGAGGAGTGCAGTTTCCGACTCTGAAGCCAGGCCTGTTGCTTCCCAGTCTGTTGCTGAATCCTCCATAGTCTGGTGTGGAGGCAAAGTTAAAAATTAAATTTGAACTAATGGAATGTAAACACGAACTATGGTCGCCAAGTCCTGGAACAGGTTGTGTGAGCCCCTTGAGACGTTCATCCAGCGCTATTACAGAGAAACAGGAGCAATCCTACTGGCATCAGATTGCTGCCTCTTGAGGTCAGGGATCCCAGGGGAAGGAGCAGACATTCTTCCTTGCTGTTCTCCAGCCTCCTTGAGTGATATCTCCAGGCATGGGAGTGAACCAGATAAATAGGGCCTGAAGTGAATCCCTAGCAAACTGCAGCAACCCTACAGAATCCGACCATTGAAAGAAAAACAAACAGTAAGCAACAGCAAAAGCATCAAAAAAAAAAAAAAAAAAAAGTACCCCACAAAAACCCCATCCAAGGCCAGGCCTGGTGGCTCACACCTGTA
>NW_022321225.1:0-5727 GCF_002776525.5 Piliocolobus tephrosceles | reverse complement strand
CCTTTATTACTCACGCTGCACCCTTTCCACCCTTCAGAACCAAACGTCCTAGCACTGTGACTTATACATGCCCCTTCCCTTCCTTATTTGGAAAAATATTTACAAATAGCCAATTGGGTCAGTTTAGATTGTGCGGTCCAACCCCAGCCCATGGGACAGTAACACAGAGGTAGAGACTTTACGTTAAAAAAAAAAAAAACCCTTCCCTCCTTTGTTGAGGGTGCTCTTGCGAATCGTGATCAACGCAAACAAAAATCTTCTGCAGAAGTAAATTGCCTTACTAAAAAAAACTTTTGCCTGAGTACTGGTTTCACTTTGCGCCACTGTATATTTTACTTCCAAAAGTATTATTAATATGACAACAAAATATTTTTGTTCACCTTCTCAATACATTCAAAAAGAGAGACTAAAAAAGAGATAGAATTTTCCCATGCTCTGGGGTGGACGTGGCTCAGCTCAGGGAGGAAGCCCTGGCTGAAAAGGCTGCAACTTACGCTGTTAGTTTTCTTCACTCAGCGCAGCATCTGATCATATCTTCGGTCACTCAGGGCCTGAGGGGGCGGAGCCTTAAGCATTATCCAATCAGGGACGCTGGGCTGGAACCGTCCAATCAGGCACACAGCCTGAGCGAACAGCCCAGCATCTGATCACATCTTCTGTCACTCAGGGCCTGAGGGGGCGGGGCCTTAAGCGTTTTCCAATCAGGGACGCTGGGCTAGAAACGTCCAATCAGGCACGCAGCCGGAGCAAACAGGGCGGCTTCTGGTTTGGCGGGTCCTTTGTCTCTCGGTGCAACCGGAGCTCCAGGTGTCCTGTTCACTGCTCTGTGTCCTGTACTCCTAGAGGCCCAGCCTCTGTGGCCCTGTGACCTGCAGGTATTGTGAGATCCACAGCTAAGACACCAGGACCCCTGGAAGCCTAGAAATGGTGAGAGTGCCGGTCGGACATCCCAAGCGAGGGGCAGGGGCTGGTTGGAACCGGTGGAAAGTGACGGTGGCGGGACTCAGGGACTCAGGTATCCCCTTAGTCAGCTCCACAATTTGCGCCCCGAGTTCTCCTTGCCCAGCTGGGCCTCGGTTCCCTTCAGCCAAAAGATGGCGGCTGCGCTGACAGCCCAGGGCCCAGGCGTCCTGTCTCTTCACTGCGCGGTGACTGTGCCCTGGCCTGGAGCCCTCTCTGGGCAGCTCTGCCCCCGCAGCGCCGCTTCTCTCCCAGATTGTGCAGGGACCACGGGAAGAGTTGTTAGGGGAGAATCCTGACTCGGAGTGCGGGTTCACGAATGGGAAGAGCTTTAGTGCCTTGGGTTCACAGTTTCTCTTTTCTATTAAAAATGTATGGGGCTGGGCGCGGTGGCTCATTCCGGTAATCCCAGCACTGTGGGAGGCCGAGGCAGGCGGATCACTTGAGGTAAGGAGTTGTTAGGACAAACTAAGCTCCTCTTCAAAGACTCAACTTCCTGGTCATAAGTTGTAAAAATTGACCTCTTCTTCCGCCTTCTCCTTTTCTCAAAACATCGCGCGTGTATCCTATTTGGAAAACGTTTGTGTCTATCCCAACCGGGATCAGCTTAGATTGTGCGGTCCGACCCCAGCCTATATGGGAAGGACACAAAAATAGGAACTGCCTTAGGGTTAAATACCCCTTCCTGGCCCAGCGCGGTAGCTCATGCCTGTAATCCTAGCACTTTGTGAGGCCGTGGCGGGTGGATCACAAGGTCAGGCATTCTAGGCCAGCCTGGCCAACATGGTGAAACCCCGTCTCTACCAAAAATACAAAAAGTAGCTGGGGTTGGTGGCAGGCGCCTTTAGTAATCCCAGCTACTTGGGAGGCTGAGGCACTAGACTTGCTTGAACCTGGGAGGCGGGGTGCAGTGAGCCTATATCTTGCCATTGTACTCCAGCCTTGGTGACAGAGTGAGACTCCGTCTAAAAAAAAAAAAAAAGACATCTTAAAATGTCCTCCCTTATGTAAAACTGTGTTTAAGTAATTTCACGAATATTTCAAACACTGAGTTTCAAAAACCAAGTGAATAACTCTGACATGACAATTAAAGCTTGAACCTAGTGACTCCAAGCTAAGGCTAATATTAAGCCTGAAACAGGAGGGTTCTTTTTTTTTGGACAGTTTTGCGTTTTGCTCTTGTCGCCCAGGTGGAGTGCAATGGTGCGACCATGGCTCACTGAAACCTCCGCCTCCTGAGTTCAAGGGATTCTCCTGCCTCAGCCTCTCAAGTAGCTGAGATTACAGGCATGCATCATCATGCCTGGCTAATTTTGTGTTTTTAGTAGAGATGGGTTTTCTCCATGTTGGTCAGGTTGGTCTCGAACTCCCGACCTCAGGTGATCTGCCCGCCTTGGCCTCCCGAAGTGCTGGGATTACAGACGTGTTATTCTGAGAGAAGCTACAGAGCCTAAAAAGCTGGGGCCCCACAAGCAGATGCAGTTAAGGTTAAGATGAAAGGAAACTGGAAGGATCTTTTTTTTTTTTTTTTTTTTGAGACGTCCCCTGTCGCCCAGGCTGGAGTAAGCTCACTGCAAGCTCCGCCTCCTGGGTTCACGCCATTCTCCTGCCTCAGCCTCCCGAGTAGCTGGAACTACAGGCACCCACCACCACGCCCAGCTAATTTTTAAAAATATTTTTTAGTAGAGACGGGGTTTCACTGTGTTAGCCAGAATGGTCAATCCCGACCTCGTGATCCACTCGCCTCGGCCTCCCAAAGTGCTGGGATTACAGGCGTGAGCCACCATGCCTGGTCTTTGGGAGGATCTTACTGATGATGAAGTTGTTATTGTTTTAAGGGACATTTTAGACTTTGTAAAATAGAAACGTTAAATTTATGTTAAAAATGAATTTCAAAAAAGTATTACAACAGGAGGAAGTACCAACTAACTATAAGATCTTTATGGCTTGCAAAAATGTAGGTAGAAAAGGGCTTTTCTCCCTAGGGAGGAGCAAACAAGATTAGAAAGGAGGTGGGAAGAGAATAGCAAATGGAGGGTGAAAAAGTCAGATTTTACATCAGAGAATGTCTTACCCTGAAATCAGGTTCTTAGGAGGCATGTAAAATGGAACGTATGTTGACTCAGAGTGAGGGTAGTTCAAAGTTCAGGAGCCTGAGGGAGAGAGATAAACTTAAGTAAAGTTTGATTAAGAAATATTTTATTTTATGCCTGGCCCAGTGGTTTATGCCGTAATCCCAGCACTTTGGGAGGCCAAGATGGGAAGGTCACTAGGTCAGGAGATCGATACCATCCTGGCCAATGTGGTGAAACTCTGTTGCTACTAAAAATACAAAAGTTAACTCGGTGTGGTGGCCTGCACCTGTATTCCCAGTTACTCAGGAGGCTGAGGCAGGAGAATCGCTAGAACCCGAGAAGCAGAGGTTGCAGTGAGCCAGATCAAGCCACAGCACTCCATCCTGGAGACAGAGCGAGACTCTGTCTCAAAACAAACAAACAAGAAAACAAAAAAAATTTTACCTCAGACCAGGTGCAGGCCATGGTTCACACCTGTAATCCAGGCGCTTTGGGAGGCAGAGGCAGGCGGATCATCTGAGGTCAGGAGTTCGAGACCAGCCTGGCCAACATGGTAGAACCCTGTGTCTACTACAAATACAAAAACTAGCCCAGTGTGGTGGCGGTTGCCTGTAATCCTAGAAACTTGGGAGGCGGAGGCAGGAGAATTGCTTGAACCCTGCAGGCAGAGGTTGCAGTGAGCTGAGACTGCGTCCCTGCACTCCAGCCTAGGCAACAGAGCGAGATTCTGGCTCAAAAAAAAAAAAAAAAAAAAAATTTATTTTTTATTTTGACCACTGAAGACAAATTCAGCTGATTTTTTAAAATAAGAAATAGGAGGAAATGTGCAGAGTGTGTGTCTGGCTGTGTGATAGGTAAGAAAAGAGAGCACTATCTAAGTCATAAGGGGAAGAGTGTTTTTTTCTATAAACTATTTCTGGAGCACACAAATGATGGAGAATTTTATTAATCACAAATATTTTCCAGGATTATCTATGTGTTTCATCTTTCCCCATCTCTTTTCTTTGTTCTATGCATTTCTTCCTTTTGGCTTTTCCTGAGCTGCATCTTATGTATGAAACCAGTAAACATAACTACAGTGTTTTGCTGAGTTCTGTGAGTAGCTCTACCAAATTACTGAATTTCACTAAGGTGATAGACCCCAATTTTTAAACAGTAGCTAAGAAGCGTAAGTGGGCCCATGGGGTCTGTTCCTGGCATCTGCAGTGAGGATAAGGTTGTGGGACCAAGCCCTGAATCAGGGTCTGTGCTGACTCTGGGTGGTGGCAGAATTCCAATGTTAGACAATAAGTTGGTGTTGGAGAATTGTTTGATGTTCATCAAACTGCAGATTTGGTGCCAGAAAAAAGATATCACGGAGGTCTGGCCTGGAATAAAACTCTGGGTGTTTGGGAATGGGATGCTCTGCTCTCCTGTACACAGGCGGTCGCACTGCCCATTGTCCTGCAATTCCAGATCTTCTCCCAGGGTGACAAATGACTGAAAACTTAGAGAAAAGAAGCTTCACCGTGGCATTTTTGATCTGTGTTTTTTGCGAAGAACCCACAAGTGTCTACAAGTCCCCTGGCATATCCCAACCCCCAGACACTGAATCTGCAGCAGCAACCTGTTTTCTCCCAGAACCTAGGATCTGGACCACCTGTTCATAATCTCATCTTACTGTATTTACACAGAAATAAATCAGAGTGCAGCCCTTCCTGGGTCACTGTCTGTAGCAAAAATCAGTCCTTTCACCTACATTGCACTCTCTCCTACTCAGGGATTTATTTTTTTTTTCGTTTAGCTTTTATTTTTGGTTTGGGGTGCACATGTGGGTTTGTTATACAGCTAAAATTATGTTATTGGGATTTGGTGTGCAGATTATTTTGTCACTGAGGTACTAAACATAGCACCAAACAGGTATATTTTCTGATCCTCTTACTCCTCCCACCCTCCACCCTCAACTAGGCCTCAGTGTTTGTTGTTTTCTCTTTGTGTTTATGGGTTCTTATTATTTAACTCTTACTTGTAAATAACAACATGCATTTGGTTTTCTGTTTCTGCATTAGTTTTCTAAGAATAATGCCTTCTAGTTTCATCAATGTTATTGCAAAGAACATGATCTTCTTTTTTTAATGGCCACAGAATATTCCATGATGTTTATGTACCATATTTTGTTTTTACTAAATCTTTTACTTTATTTTTGGAGACAGGATCTCACTTATGGCCCAGGCTCGAGTGCCATGGCATAATATTGGCTTACTTTAGCCTCAGCCTCCCAGGCTCAAGGAATTCTCTCCTACCTCATCCTCCCAAGTAGCTGAAACTACATGTATGCATAACCACACCTGGCCAATTTTTCTTTCTTTCTTTTTTTTTTTTTTTTGATTTTCTGTGGAGACAGAATTTTGCCGTGTTGCCAGGCTGGTCTCAAACTTCTAAGCTCAGGCGATCCACCAACCTCAGCCTCCACCTCCCAAAGTGCTGGGATTACAGGTATGAGCCACCGCATCTGACCTTGCCATATTTTCTTTATCCATTCTACCATTGATAGGCATTTATGGCCTGTCCATGTCTTTGCTGTTTTGAATAGTGCTGCAGTGAACATGCATGCGGATGTGTCTTTATAATAATTTATATTTGTTTGGGTATATACCAAATTATAAGGTTCCTAAGTCAAATGATAATTCTGTTTTTAGTTCTGTGAGGAATC